>NW_028256803.1:0-216634 GCF_048593485.1 Apis florea
TTTTCTAACTTTCATTAAATTCTTCTCCTACCTTTCAATTTTATTTCACTTATACTATATCCTCTTCTTATGTTTTATTAATTACTTATTATATGACAATGCTGAAAATTTATTCTTGTATATGTTGCATATTTGTTAAATTCAATAAATTTATTAATTATGTTACAACATATTATTCTGCTTCATAAATATTTAACTCTTTTATTATATTCTTTTCTTATGTTTTATTCATTATTTATGATAATCTCACAATATCAAATTCCTTTTTTTGTATGTTGAAGCATTGTTATTCTTTAAATTATTAATTATTTATGTTGCAACATATAAAGGAATATAATGTTGCAATATATAAGTAATAAACTAATATAAGAACATATGGAGACAATATAATATAAATAACTAACTACCATAAAATAAAAAAGTATTGAAACATAAGAATAAAATTTGATTTTTATCTCAAAGTTTAATTAAAAATCTAAATCTAAATATCTAAAAGAAGAACAAAGAAAGAATTTAACCTTAGTGTCAATTGATTTTAGAAAAAAAATATATATATATATATATTAATAACAAATTTCCTAAATTTAGTTGTTTTGTATTAAATATCTTAGTTGTTTTAAATGATTTAGTTTTATTATTGTTAAATTTTATTAATATTTCTATTCAATCCTCTTTTTATGTTATATTTCTTTCAGATTTTTTTCTAACTTTCATTAAATTCTTCTCCTATCTTTCAATTTTATTTCACTTATACTATATCCCCTTTTTATGTTTTATTAATTACTTATTATATGACAATGCTGAAAATTTATTCTTGTATATGTTGCATATTTGTTAAATTCAATTAATTTATTAATTATGTTACAACATATTATTCTGCTTCATAAATATTTAACTCTTATATTATATTCTTTTCTTATGTTTTATTCATTATTTATGATAATCTCACAATATCAAATTCCTTTTTTTGTATGTTGAAGCATTGTTATTCTTTAAATTATTAATTATTTATGTTGCAACATATAAAAGATTATAATGTTGCAATATATAAGTAATAAACTAATATAAGAACGTATGGAGACAATATAATATAAATAACTAACTACCATAAAATAAAAAAGTATTGAAACATAAGAATAAAATTTGATTTTTATCTCAAAGTTCAATTAAAAATCTAAATCTAAATATCTAAAAGAAGAACAAAGAAAGAATTTAACCTTAGTGTCAATTGAATTTGAAAAAAAAAATATATATATATATATATTAATAACAAATTTCCTAAATTTAGTTGTTTTGTATTAAATATATTAGTTGTTTTAAATGATTTAGTTTTATTATTGTTAAATTTTATTAATATTTATGTTCAATCCTATTTTTATGTTATATTTCTTTCAGATTTTTTCTAACTTTCATTAAATTCTTCTCCTACCTTTCAATTTTATTTCACTTATACTATATCCTCTTCTTATGTTTTATTAATTACTTATTATATGACAATGCTGAAAATTTATTCTTGTATATGTTGCATATTTGTTAAATTCAATAAATTTATTAATTATGTTACAACATATTATTCTGCTTCATAAATATTTAACTCTTTTATTATATTCTTTTCTTATGTTTTATTCATTATTTATGATAATCTCACAATATCAAATTCCTTTTTTTGTATGTTGAAGCATTGTTATTCTTTAAATTATTAATTATTTATGTTGCAACATATAAAGGAATATAATGTTGCAATATATAAGTAATAAACTAATATAAGAACATATGGAGACAATATAATATAAATAACTAACTACCATAAAATAAAAAAGTATTGAAACATAAGAATAAAATTTGATTTTTATCTCAAAGTTTAATTAAAAATCTAAATCTAAATATCTAAAAGAAGAACAAAGAAAGAATTTAACCTTAGTGTCAATTGATTTTGAAAAAAAAATATATATATATATATATTAATAACAAATTTCCTAAATTTAGTTGTTTTGTATTAAATATCTTAGTTGTTTTAAATGATTTAGTTTTATTATTGTTAAATTTTATTAATATTTATGTTCAATCCTCTTTTTATGTTATATTTCTTTCAGATTTTTTCTAACTTTCATTAAATTCTTCTCCTACCTTTCAATTTTATTTCACTTATACTATATCCTCTTCTTATGTTTTATTAATTACTTATTATATGACAATGCTGAAAATTTATTCTTGTATATGTTGCATATTTGTTAAATTCAATAAATTTATTAATTATGTTACAACATATTATTCTGCTTCATAAATATTTAACTCTTTTATTATATTCTTTTCTTATGTTTTATTCATTATTTATGATAATCTCACAATATCAAATTCCTTTTTTTGTATGTTGAAGCATTGTTATTCTTTAAATTATTAATTATTTATGTTGCAACATATAAAAGAATATAATGTTGCAATATATAAGTAATAAACTAATATAAGAACATATGGAGACAATATAATATAAATAACTAACTACCATAAAATAAAAAAGTATTGAAACATAAGAATAAAATTTGATTTTTATCTCAAAGTTCAATTAAAAATCTAAATCTAAATATCTAAAAGAAGAACAAAGAAAGAATTTAACCTTAGTGTCAATTGAATTTGAAAAAAAAAATATATATATATATATATTAATAACAAATTTCCTAAATTTAGTTGTTTTGTATTAAATATCTTAGTTGTTTTAAATGATTTAGTTTTATTATTGTTAAATTTTATTAATATTTCTATTCAATCCTCTTTTTATGTTATATTTCTTTCAGATTTTTTCTAACTTTCATTAAATTCTTCTCCTATCTTTCAATTTTATTTCACTTATACTATATCCTCTTCTTATGTTTTATTAATTACTTATTATATGACAATGCTGAAAATTTATTCTTGTATATGTTGCATATTTGTTAAATTCAATTAATTTATTAATTATGTTACAACATATTATTCTGCTTCATAAATATTTAACTCTTATATTATATTCTTTTCTTATGTTTTATTCATTATTTATGATAATCTCACAATATCAAATTCCTTTTTTTGTGTGTTGAAGCATTTTTATTCTTTAAATTATTAATTATTTATGTTGCAACATGTAAAAGAATATAATGTTGCAACATATATGTAATGTACAAATACCAAAACATAAAGAAGGAATGTAACATAAAACATACTTTTAATTATTTTTATTATATTTATTATTATTTACTTTTATATTCTTATATTTTTATATTTGTTCATTGCTTATACATATATATATATATATTGCAACATTTTATTTTTTTTATATTTTGCAGCATAATAAATAATTAAATCTAATAAGTTGCAACATATAAGAAAAGCATTTCATCTAACCTTGTAATACACAAATAATGATTAAAACATAAAGAGAAAGTATACAAAAAATAAATAAATATACAAATATAAGAAAGGAATGTAACATTAAACTCAATTATATCACATAAATTAAAAGAATAAAAACAATTTCAGCATAGAAGAATTATTTAATCTAAAATTTAAGAAAATTAAAAAAAATTAAAACATAAAAATTACTTAAAGCTAAAGCATAATAAAAATTCAGATTGAATTCCTTTCCAATTTTTCAATTTTTTTACTTTATGATAATAACTATTACAGTATGTTTCTTTTTATGTTTTCTTATATGTTGCAATATTGTAAGATTTAGTTAATTATGTTGCAACATACAAATGAATTTATTTATATATTATATTACATAAAAAAGGAATAAATAAATATATATAAACACATAAGAAGAGAATGTAACATAAATGTTAATTATAGTACAGTAAAAAGGGATTGAAAAATACCTGAAGAATATAATTTCAGAGTTAAGAAAAATTTAAATCTAAAAATTTAAAACATCAAAAAAACAAATTTAATTGTTTTGTTTAAACGTTTTCTTTGATTCAGATAATATTTCTGTTACATTCTACTTTTATATTTCAATTCTTTTAGATTTTTTTTAACTTTGAAGTTAAATTTCTTTCCAATGTTTCAATTTCTTTTACTTTATGATAATAAACTATTACAGTATGTTTCTTTTTATGTTTTATTTCATTATTTATATATTACAATGTTAAATTCTTTTCTTATATGTTGCAACATAATTAATTAAATCTTACAATATTACATCATACAAATGAATTTATTTATATATTACATTATATAAAAAAGGAATAAATAAATATATATAAACACATAAGAAGAAAATAAAAGTTAATTATAGTACAGTAAAAAAGGATTGAAAAATAGCTGAAGAATATAATTTCAGAGTTAAGAAAAATTTAAACCTAAAAATCTAAAACATCAAAGAAACAAATTCAGATAATATTTGTTCAATCCTACTTTTATATTTCAATTCTTTTAGACTTTTTCTATCTTATTAAATTCCTCTTTAATGTTTCAATTTTTTTCCTGTTTTTTTCACTTTATGAAAATTAACATTTACATTAAATTCATATTTCATATTTTATTCATTCCTTATGTTTTACAATGTTTTAAATTCTTTCCTTATATGTTGTAAGATTTAATTTAATGTTGCAATATGTAAAAGAATTCAATGTTATAATATATAAATAATGAATAAATAAACAAATAAGTATACAATCATACAAAGAGAATGTAATGTTAAGTACTATAAAGTAAAAGAGATTCAAGGATAACTAAATAATTTAATTTTAAAATTAAATAAGCAAAAAAAAATAAGCAAAATAAGCAAAATAAGTTTCCCAGAAAGCACTACACCATTTTAACCCATCTACATATCTACAATATCTACTTTTCTACGATACACTACTTTATTTAATACCCTTAATCGTGCACGTACTTAATTTTAAATACGTTTTCTTTAATCAACATCATTCTTTAATCAAAATCTTCTGCTCTTGTAAAAAAATCCTGAAACAAACTTAAATTAAAAGTTTTAACATTAACATTTTAGTTATTCTGAAAAACCTACCTACATAAAAATTAAACATTTTGTTTGTAATTCTGCTTATTGAAAATCTAACAAATTCTCATCATAACCCATATCTACATTCACACTGACACATACAATTTTCAAAAAAATTGATACGAGATAAACCACATGTGGCAAGAGGAAAATGCAAATCAAGATATATCAACGATAGCTAATGAACAAAGTCACGTAGCTATCAAGTATCAAGTATTTGCTTATAACGAGGAAGTTAAGGATGGCAGGATGATGATTTATCATATTGCCTTGAAAAATAGGAAATATTGGTTTGGAAAACGAAATGGAGGAAAGGCGAGACTGCCTTTTTTAATAAAAAGAAGAATAAAACACCGTTTATAAATCCAATGTTTTTTACAATCTACCTAATCCCTACCTAATTTAAAAATTAGAATATTTATCTGATGATAAGATGTAATCCATTCCGTTGAAAGTTGAAGAGGATATCTGAAACAAACTAGTATTAGCGAAGCTCAATAACAAAGGTAAATATTTTCTAGCAAATGAGGATCACACATTATTTCGTATCTATTCTTTTCTGTTCATTTTCTTCAATTCATATCTGTAACAAACTCAAACAAATTACTGGATTAGTAACTAAAAAATAATATAAAGAGAAAATAAATATTAATTAAAAAAAAATCAAATTATCAAAATGTTATTAAGCAATTCATGTTTTTAAATGAAATATATTTATTGATAAGAAAGAAATACATTTTCTAACAATATTTTCAACAACAAATGTTCTTAATAACGTTCTTAATAAGGGGCGCTGAAAAGAGAAAAACGACGAAAAGATAACCAGAAGGGTTACCAAAATAATTATCCACTCAATGTGAACCCGAACAAACCGTGAGTGGAATTTCCTTTTTATTTCGCAACACTAATATACTAAAATCTCAAAAGAAAACGCGAAGAGTGCTTTATTATATTTCCAATGCAATTCTGTATCAACAAAGATAAAAAAAAAAATATATATATATATATATAAAATTCCCGAAAACATATACGGAACTCTGATAAACTAATTTGTGCACTCATATTTTATTATAGACGCAACACTAATAGCGGAAGATTGCAGCCATAGTCAGACAGAGACTGCTGTCGTACAATCACCCTTAGTACAGCCTTTTTGGCTGTAATAGGTGATTCTGGAGCTGGAACGTACTCCCACAATCCAAGTGGAAGAAATATGGGCAATTTGGACAAATAAACGTAACACTATTATAAAAAACGCGATCATTTATCAACGCAACACTACTATAAAAAACGCGATCATTTATCAACGCAACACTAATTCTTCAAATGAATTTAATACTATTATTCTATAAATCTGAAATGCTACTTGAAATATCACGATATCATAAATCGATATCATAAATGTATAATAAATTCAAATTTATATTAAGAAAAAAAAAGGCCATAAAAAATATACTAATTCATTATGAAAATAATTAAAAACAACCGCGATATTCTTTTCAACGCAACACTATAGCAAACGCGATCTTTTTATCGCAACTCTAATTCAACCCGTTATTAATCAATCGCAACACTAATGCAAAACCGCGATTTGCCCATGATGACTGGATAAATGATGGGCCAGCATGCAAATTGGCCAAGACGATACAACATATACTACTAAATATTACTAAAACGAGCACAATGACAAAGTAGTAACAATGACTTCCCATTCTTTGAATCCAGACAAGATCCAAAAGATGAGAAACCATTCGTTGCAGCCCTCTTCGTGACAGTTTGTCGGGCCTCTTCGGTCTTCCTCCTTCGGGCGCAATGCCCGCTGAAACTTAAATCTAGGCTCGAGATTCACTAATCGGAAATCAAAGAAAAAAAAGAAAAAAAAAAAGACTAAATCTCGGAAGCTAAGTGCACATGGACGACCAACGATCGCAATGATCATTCTCCGTACATGCACAGAATCTCGAGCGCAACGTTCGTTTCGAAAGCAAATCACGACCGCGACCGCGAAATTCGAAAAATCGATGAGCAAAGCCAGAGATGAATGGCATTGTCCTCCATTCGTCTCAGCTTCTTCACCCTCGATTTCTCAAATTTTATTCCCTGAAACAGATTGTCACGCGAAAACGCGCCTACCCGATCAGACTGTGACAATCTGCCCGGCCCTACCTACTTATAATTAACAGACATACCAGAAATATACTACCTATCCTACCTAACCCTATATTTAAAAAATGGCAAAACAGGCATACCAACACACTCATTCCACGATTCTCACGCATAATACCCGGGCGCAAAAGCCTACACTAGGGAAAACGTCCCGGGACGCCTCCGACACCCGGGCTTGGCACACTACTCGCACACTCTAACTTTACGTACCATTTTCCTGAAATCGACTGACGATGGCTAGCGAACATTGCGTGAAACGCGACAAAAACGCGTGTATCTATTACATTTTAATTCTGAATATTTATGAATACGTATATATTTATATATTTTCTACTAAATATTAGTCACTAGACTAAACGATACCATTATTGTGAATCAAAATTGTACCATTATTGTAATTTGAGACTAAAGATTAATAATCTTGTTATTTATTATATATTCGCAATATTTAATTGCGAATGTAATTGTAAATTGTGATTGAATAATGAAAGAAATAATAATTGAAACGACGCAATTCCACAGCCTAACCATACACACACATAATGTGGAAAGTACGTCGTGCACGATACACTAACGCATCGCCAGTCGCTAAAAAATTTGTATTAACTTATGAATTAGGTCATCATACCCATTGCCTCTCTCTCATTCAAGTAACAC
Organism: Apis florea; assembly: GCF_048593485.1. Taxonomy (NCBI): domain Eukaryota; kingdom Metazoa; phylum Arthropoda; class Insecta; order Hymenoptera; family Apidae; genus Apis; species Apis florea. Next base: position 7,820 of record NW_028256803.1, read on the forward strand.
CTGGGCACGTGAATGAGTTCCTGGCAGTGAACATGGAAAGGGTTAAACCTGAAAATCCTGAGCTAAAAAGATATATTAGTATATCCATTTTGTATCTAACGGGCTAATATTATTTGACTTTGCATTATATTCTTATTATATTTCAAATTATTTGTGACTCTACTTTATATTTTATCTTATTATTTGAACAAGTTATTGAACATATTGATAATAATTCTTAATATTGAATTTAAAAAAAAATTAGAATTCATTGTAATTTAACATAAATATTAATAGAAATACCCTCAGGCGATTCCTTCATCAGAGCATATTTTCAAAGCCACAAGAATAGTATTCAAAATTTATTGCTCTGATTCTAAAATCTGCCTGTCGCGAAATGTCTTCTTACACAAAATTTAATTCATATTTATACGAAAAAATTGAGCTTTACTCAGTCTACAGATATTGTAAGTATATATTATTAAAGTTGTTATTATTATATGAAATTATTATATCACAATAATATATCACAAATTGATCAAATAACTTAAAATTCTTAAAAGAAGAATTTTCAATTATAAAAATTCAAATTAATTATTGTATTATATTAATACAATAATACAATTATATAATATTATATATACTTTGACATTAGAAAATTATTAAATATCATTAATTAAAAACGCGAAGCGTAAGAAGATCCTAGCCTGAACTAATAAATAAAACACAAAAGATATAATTGTTACTACTCGCGCATATTATAAAAAAATATCCGCGGTCATTGTGCTCGTGCAAAATTCTACGTATACAACCAGTCACCCGTGTCGATTCGGATCTTTTATCCTACGACATGATTGAATGACCGGAGGAACCAAAAAGCATGCGACTCACCATATGATGCGACGAACGTCTTCACTCTGTTGTAGCTCCAGAAGTCATCGAGAAGAAGGTTGTCATCAGATAGGAGAAGGTGGAAGAAATCTGTGACAAAAACATCATCAATTTAAAACAAGGTTCTCGTTATTCGAAGAAATTGAAATATGAAACTATTAAATTTTCAATATGTAATAATAATATGTATTGAAATTCTGATTAATTTCTGTTTAAAAGAATAAAAAATTTAAATAGAAAAAAAGATAATTACCTCTTCGCGTGATGGATGATCGCCTTATTTTCTTGAGAGAAGCACTGATTCTACCCTGTACCGAAAACGAATATTTAAAATAAAAAAAAAAAAAAAAAAAAGAAACTATTAACGCGTTCGTATATATTCTATAATCGGCGAACAAGCACTGATTCTAATTTCGCGTATAATTATTATAATTAAATTTAATTAAATCTAAAATTGTATTTTAAAAAATATTCAAAATATTGTTTCGAAGCAAACACTGATTCTATTTAACCACATTGCGCGTGGTCACAAATATTTTTTAAGATTAAAATCCAAGAAAAATTTTCATCAGCATCTGCAATAAAATATAAAATATTCTATGTAATTTTTTTCTTAAAAATATAATATTCGTTATTTAAAATCTTGGAATAGTAAAAAATATAATATATGTTTAACTTTAAGCTTTAATAAAACAAATAGTTTAATACAAAAAATTAAGTTTCTAATAAATTTTAATAATAATAAAAATATGAAATTCTAATATAAAATAAAATAATAAAATCTAAAAAAATAAGAATCCAATGATTTCTCTTACCTCTTCGCGTGATGGATGATCGCCGTATTCTCTTGAGAGGAGCACTGACTCTATTCTATACCGAAAACGAATATTTATAAAAAGAAAAAAATAAAAATAAGAAACTAATAACGCGTCCGTATAAATTATAATCGACGAACAAACACTGATTCTACCTTCGCGTTTGATTATTCTAATTAAATTTAATCAGAGCTAATGTGCTCTAAAAAATATTAAAAATACTATGACGAAGCAAACACTGATTCTATTAACCGCATTGCGCGCGGTCACAAATATTTTCTGAAAATAACACTAAATTAATAGAGGGATGGGGAAGAAGAAACAATATCTTTTTGATATTTTTCTTCTTTTTTCTATCGTACATTTGTTCTGAAAATATTGTTTTTCTACTTTAACTAAATTATGAATTATGTACAAAAATTTTAACAATTATTTATGAACATCTGAAATTTAATAAAATGTTTGTTATCAGATATCAAAATTTAATTTTTAATGATAAATCATAAAAATTCCTCATAAATTTCTAATTTTTTCACTTTCTTTCAATTAAAACGTAATTTTATTATGAATTGCTTAACAACAATCATTAATAATACTATAAAACAGAATAAAAATTTATACATACGAAATATAAAATTTTACCACATCAAGAAAGGCGTCCATATTGGATTTTTTCCCGCCTTCGAGACCCATCATTTCCCGCCATAACGCTATCAATTAAACCTGCACAGAAAAAAATTAAAAATTCTAAATAAATCAATTGAATAATATGTATAAAATTAAATTATGTTAATAAAGTATCACAACAATCAAATCACAAAATAAAAACTCACTCAAGATATAAGCTATCTTATTAAATTCCACACTTTAATGATACGAATAATGAGAAGTGAACACAAAATGGTGATTTAATTGTCAAAGAATTATCAATTCTAATAATGTTTTTTAAAATATTGAACAAAGATTTATTGATTAAATAAAAACGCACAAATGATAAAAGAAAAATAGTATTAAAATATTACGCACTAAATAGAACACACGTCTCGAGAAAATTTCAAACGTCTAATCATCACGACGAATAATGTCACTTTGCGCTTCGATTTCGCGCATCGATTAACAATATGGAGAGGGGGATACGCTCGACATTTCGACAAGCCAAAATATATTTGAACGCGAATCCAATTTCTTGGAAATATCATAACAAATATTATAAGGAATGTTTCTAGCCTCGACCAAAAAAAGTAAACAATAAATATACGTGAGACATCATACATATAATAATATATTCGAAAAAATATACGATAATATACTCGAATAATATTACTTCGCGAAATGAATAGACGAATGAACGAACCGTAAAAAATTTCTTTCATTTTAATATACGACAAAAATTAATAAAAAATAAAGATCGAGAACGTAAAATAAACGTTCATAATTAAAATTATATTTAAAAATACCAATATACCATTTCAAATTTTGTTTCGAAATATTTCGATGCGAGACGTTAATGACGCAATAGACGCAAAATGAACAATCGAAGGAAAAGACACAAAGAAACACAAAAAACTAATTAATTTCGTTCTCACTACACTGAATGGATTATTTAAAAACTAAGATTAACAATAATTGATAAATCTGGTAATAATAAGAGTAAAATAACTTACCGAATAATCCGAATCGGCCGACGATACGTCCACTCCACACAATTTTCAACTGTAGACTGACGCCATGCGCAGTGTGATGCGCAGTGTGATGCGCAGTGTGATGCGTACTGATTCGTTTCGCGCCTCGAATTAAGCGATGTTCTGATTGGCTGGCGCAAGATGCTTATTTTCCATTTAAAAATGCGCGAAAAATTGAATTATTATATAATAAATATTAATTGTTGTTGCTTGGAATCTTGCAAAGATTTCAATCTATTAAAAATAAAAAATAAAATATTATTAATTTAACAAGATAAATTATGAAATTAAATAAAACAGATTATAACATAAATAAGAAATTTAATATAAAGATTAATTAAATTTAAATAAAAATAAAATACAAAAGAGAAATTTAACAAAAAAAATGGAAGAATAAAAAAAGAAATTAAAAAAGATTATAAACATAACTGAATTTAATATGATTAAAACACAAAAGTTGAATTTAACTTTAAAATAAACAAATTTAAGAAATTAGATTAAGAAAATATAAGAAAGCAATATATAAAAGTATAAAAATCAACAAAATGGAAAAAACTAAAACACAAAAGAATATTTAACATAACAATATGAAAGACTGAAACATAAAATAAGATATTTTTGATTAAGATGAACAAAATCTGAACAGAATTCATATATAAATGAGGAATAACATAAAGATAAATAAATAAATTAAAAAATTAAAAACAAATTTAAAAAATATAAATAACATATATACTTATGAAATTGGAAAATTAAATATAAAAATAAAATTTAACATTGTCAATTTATTAAATTTACTTGTTTTGTTTAAATATTTTTCTTGTTATATATAATATTTCTTTTAAATCTTCTTCTTCTTGAATTTTTTAACATTGAGATTAAATTCTTCTGCTATTTTTCAAACTTATTCTGCTTCATAAATAGCTAACTCTTATATTATATTTTTTCTTTATGTTTTGTTCATTATTTATAATAATATCACAATATTAAATTCCTTTTCTTATATACTGCAGCTTTATTTCATTAGATATATTGCAATATAAAATAAAAGAATAAAATGTTGTAATATATAAGTAATGAACAAATATAAAAACACATGAAGAGAATATAATATAAATAACTAACTACTATAAATCAAAAAAGTATTGAAACATAAAAATAAAATTGTTACATTTACATTATTAATTATTTATGTTGCAACATATAAAGGAATATAATGTTGAAATATATAAGTAATGAACAAATATAAGAACATATGGAGACAATATAATATAAATAACTAACTACCATAAAATAAAAAAGTATTGAAACATAAGAATAAAATTTGATTTTTATCTCAAAGTTCAATTAAAAATCTAAATCTAAATATCTAAAAGAAGAACAAAGAAAGAATTTAACCTTAGTGTCAATTGAATTTGAAAAAAAAAATATATATATATATATATATTAATAACAAATTTCCTAAATTTAGTTGTTTTGTATTAAATATATTAGTTGTTTTAAATGATTTAGTTTTATTATTGTTAAATTTTATTAATATTTATGTTCAATCCTATTTTTATGTTATATTTCTTTCAGATTTTTTCTAACTTTCATTAAATTCTTCTCCTACCTTTCAATTTTATTTCACTTATACTATATCCTCTTCTTATGTTTTATTAATTACTTATTACATGACAATGCTGAAAATTTATTCTTGTATATGTTGCATATTTGTTAAATTCAATTTATTTATTAATTATGTTACAATATATTATTCTGCTTCATAAATATAAGAGAAAAATGAATTTTTATAATAAGAAATTAAAAAAGATCTAAATCTAAAAATCTGAAGCATTAAAAAAGAATTTAACACAAATATTAATTGAATCACAAAAAGTATATATAAAAAAAATTTAATATTAAAAATTTGCTATATTATTGTTTTCTTTAAACGTTTTTGTTTTAATTTAAATAATATTTCTGTTATATTCTTCTTCTAACTTTAATTTAATTCTCTGAGATTTTCTTAATATTAATATTAATTAATTCTTCTACTATGTTTCAATTTTTTTTACTTTATAATAATTAATTCTTATATTTATATATAATTTATATTATATTTTCTTTTTATTTTTTTTTTATTTATTATTTATGTATTACAATATTAAATTCTTTTTCTATATGTTGTAATGTATAAAAAAATTTAATGTTATAATATATAAATGATGAATATATATATAAACATAAGAGAAGAATATAAAATAAATGTTAATTATTATAAAATAATGAAAAATGAAAAACATGAAAAAAGAAATTAATTATACTTAAAATTAAAGAAGTCTAAACGAATTGAAACTTAAGAAAAGAATTTAGAATAAATATTAATTGAAATAGAAAGAAAAATAAAAAAAAAGTATTTAACATAATAAAATAAGTTAATCCAATCAAGTACTGTAACATATAAATGAAGAATTTAATATTGTAAATTTGATAAAATAAGATAATACAAAAACATTTAAATAAAACAATTAAATTTATTAAATTTAAATGTGTAACATTTAAATGTTAAATTTTTTTTTATGTTGCAGTTTTGTTAGATTTACTTAATTATTATGTTAAATTTCTTGTTTTTTTCTTATTCAATTAATACTTATGTTAAATTTATTTTTGATGTTTTATTTCTTTTAAATTTTTTTAACTTTAGAAATAATTAATTTCTGTCTTTATGTTTTTCATTTTTTTTTATTTTATAATAATTACTTTACTATTATAATAGTTTAACTTCTATATTATATTCTCTTTTTATATTTGTATATTTATTCATTTACAAATTTTAACATTAAATTCTATGTTGCAATATAAGAAAAGAATTTAACTTTTTAATATATAATATATAAATAATGAATAAAACATAAAAATGAAATATAACAATTAATTAAATTATAATATTAAAAAAGGAACATAAAAATAGAATTTAATACAAATATAATCTAAATTAAAATAACAAAATCAAATAAATTTATCAAATATACAGTGTTAAATTAAATTAAAATATAATCTTAAATACAATTTTAAATTAAATTAAATTATTAAACTCTTTCTTTATATGTTGCAGCTTGTTAGATTTATTTAATTATTATGTTATATTCCCTTTTTTTTATTTTTCTTTTTCTTCCAATTAATATTTATTCTAAATTCTTTTTTTAAGTTTCATATTTTTTAGATTTTTTTTAACTTTGAGAATAAATTCTTTTCTAATGTTTCAATGTCTTTTCATTCTATAATAGTTAACTTTTATGTTATATTCTTTTTTATGTTTGTATATTTATTCATTATTTATATATTATATATTAAATTTTTTTATTGTAACAATTAATTAATAAATAAAAATTATATTATAAAAAAAATTTAATATTTTCATACATAAATAATGAGTAAAATATAAAAGGAAATATATAAATAGAAGTTAAATATTATATAATAAAAAAGTTGAAACATAGAAAAAATTAATTAATCATAAAATTAAAAAAATCTAAAAGAACTAAAACATCAAAAATGAATTTAACATATGTATTAATTAAATTGGAAAAAAAAACATAACAAAAGAAATTTAATATAATAATTAAATAAATCTAACAAAACGTATAATAGAGAAATAACATACAAGTATTAAGAAAAATGCATTAGGAAAAAAATTTATAAAATATGTATCTGAGAATTATCTATTAATTATTTATTACTATTAAATATTATTAATTATTATATGAATAAAAGAACAAAAAAATTTAGAGTATTATGTTTCTATTATATTTTAAAATAAATAAATTTAAAAAAAATCTTATCATATTTGCATGAAAGTTATTGGATTCTCTTAATTGCCATGATGTGTATTTATAAAATTATTAACTTTCAAAAATATCCCGCTTTTGATTTTCCAATCAAATGATAATGTCACATAAAAAATCTAGTATAATAATGGTTACGCAAACATATGTTAATTAAATTATGATAATTTGTAATAATTTGTAATGTATTAATAATTTATAATGAAGTTTGATAACCATAATATAATGTTTTTTCAATAAAAATTTTTCTTAATTACGCATTTTTGCCGATGAAACGCAACTTGTCATCGCGATTTTTAATTGTAGATTAATGACATGCGCACAATGATACACTCTGATTGGTTTTATCACTAGACTATAAAATGGTTTTCTGATTGGCTGAAGCAATAAAATTCACTTCAATCGCGCGAAAATTAAAGTATAATTAAAAATATTTAAATTTATTAGATTAAAAATATAATAAAAAGAAATTATTATTACTAATACAATTTAATATAAAAATGGTTCAGAAAAATGACTGAAATATAAGAAATATTACATTTAAATATATATATATATATATATATATATATATATATATATATATATATAAAATGTAATATAATATTTTATCATTTATTTTTTTTGTTTATAATTATTTTATATATAAATGATTTTTAATATACTTAAAAAAAGTCATATATAAATATTTTAAAAAATTATAATTTTATTTTTGGATTTTATAGAATTTATAATCTATAATTAATTTTTATCATAATTTATTAATTATGAATTACTATCGAATCGTAATCGATTCTAAAATAAATTTGAAATAAAATTTGAAAGAAAATGAGAATTAATTTATATAAAATATATAATAATATTTTTTTTTTAATTTTAAAACATATTTTGTTAAAGTAATTACGGAGCAAAAGTTTATATCTAATATTCGCTTAATAAAAATAACTTGTAATTAAAAAATATATTTAATATTTAATAGTTAAATATAGTTAATAGGAACTATTTCAATTATCTATTCTATAATTAATTAACTTACTTGTTTTATAATTTATATAAATATAATCACATATGGCGTATTTTATATATGTTTTCAAGATTTTATAACAAAATATTTATTCTATTTTTTATTTATAATTTTGTATTGAAATTTAGTTTTAATTATTATTAACAATACAATTTTATTCTGAAACATATCAGTAACATTGAAAATGATACTAAAATGATGATCTAGTTTCGGATACATGAGATAAAAAAATATATTAAATATTAAATCTATTCCGTGTTTCATCTATGGTTAAGGCATGAAACAAAAAATACATTGAATGTTACATCTATATAATGCTTCATTAATGTTCTTTTAGACATATTTTTACCAAGGATGTGGATTTTTCATTCGAAATTTTGAAATTATGTAAAATTCTTGAAAATTTTCTGATTTCTTATATAATTACACAAATTAAATTTAAAACATATAATCTCTTAAGATAGTTCTTTCTTAGATATAGATTAACCATAGATAAAATACAGTGTAGATTCATTATTTAATATATTTTTCTGATTTTCCATGAATAAGTTATATGATAGACTTATTACTATATATATATATATATAAGTGGTGATAAAAAATCTCTACATATATTATCCATCATATGAATTCTTACATTAAGAATAGTGGCAGATTAAGAAGTCTAGATTCTTGGTTCTAACAATACGATTCAATAAAACACTTGCTATTTCATCCACTACTTTTATTTGATTATCGTATAAATTACATCACTGAATAATATTAATTTTCCCATTACTCTCAATGTGGGAATTTATGCGGCAAATCTGGATGCATAACAGAATGCAGTTTTGTGAATTGTAGTTTTGCAGCGTCATTTACCATATGTCGTGAATACACTCTAATTTGTATTACACGTGATTGAGAACATGGCAGCTAAAATGCAGCATTTTGATCCGCCAAGTTCGGCAAGTTCAGAAAGGTAATAGTATTTCATTTCACTATATATTTCATCAATTACAATGTATAATCATTGAATTTTATGTAATTTAGTGATGATGAAGTTTGTTTGGGTGAAAAAGAAATTTTCCTTGTTGACGAATTATGCGAAGATGCTGAACATTATAGACGTTCTGATATCGGGACTCCTACACCGCAGTCTCCGAGGCCACCTTCCACAGGTGAAATTTTTTTATTCAGACTCACTTCTTGTAATATAAATTTTTTTATTTGAGTTTCTTAATTATTTTGGTGATTAAATAAATGATATACTAATTTATAATATAAATATTATATATAAATATTATTTACAGAATCATTGACTTGGAGTACCTGTGTTTGGCAAACAGGATGTACTTGGTTTACTGAAGTAGAGTCTTTTTATAATTTGAAGAAATCAGTTAAAACTTCCAAAAGTACCTTTATCCTTTACCATACCACCTATAGATTAAAATAATTTTTATTCTTGATTTATTAAGTTTTGTTGTGATTATATATCTTTTTAATTTAATCAATTTTTAATTTAACACAATCTTGTATAACTTTAAAAATAAATTAAAAGAGTTATTTTTTGTTTTTTGTTTGTTAGGTTCACAGAGATCACCTAGATCGAGGAGACAACGTACTACTAGTTTATCCCAGTCTAGAAAAAAAACTTCGGCAGAATCTATTCTTAGAAGTAAAACAAGAACAATATACACAGCTGGTAGGCCACCATGGTATAATTCAGCTGGTCAACAAGTAGAACCTTTTGTAATTGGTTGGTAACAATAAAAATATATATATTTTTTATTTTAAAAGAAAGTTATGCATATGATGTTAATTGATGATATTATGATTTTTAGGTATTTGTGGAGGTAGTGCATCTGGAAAGACTACAGTTGCAACAAAAATTATAGAATCTCTAGATGTACCTTGGGTAACACTTCTTAGTATGGACTCATTTTATAAAGTATGAAAAATTTATTATAAGTACTACTTTTTAAAAATAAATCCAAATAAACAATAACATATTTATTTATTTTTTTTTTGTTACAGGTATTAAATGAAAAACAGCATGAAATCGCTGCACGAATATAATTTTGATCATCCTGAAGCTTTTGATTTTGAGTTACTTAAAACAACATTACAGAGTTTGAAAGAGAGTAGAATGGTGGAAGTTTCTATCTATAATTTTGTAACGCATTGTAGAGAAAGTAGAACTGTATGTTGATATTGTAAAAATGTTATATATATATTATATATATATTTTTTTGTATATATTATATTATCTTATGTTTCAAAGAAAACAATGTATGGTGCCAATGTGATTATATTTGAGGGAATATTCACATTCTACAATGTCGACGTGTTGAAGGTAAGCCGACCTACTGTCAGGAAAGCAGAATGAAAGAAAATTTGAACACGTAAGGTACGAAAGTAAAAACCAAATTACCATTGATCTACTTCCTTCGATTGGTCAAGATGTGCGACATGAAAGTGTTTGTTAATACTGATGCTGATGTGAGGCTTGCTCGGAGATTACATAGAGATATATCACAAAGAGAAAGAGACGTGGAAAGTATACTAAAACAGAATAATACTATGATATAACCTGCTTTTTATTATTATATAGCTCCATTAATGGTACACGCGGATATTATTGTGCCTCGTGGCGGAGATAACGAAGTCGCGATAGAACTCATGTACAACATGTACATACACAACTTCAATTAGTAAAATTAACGGTTTCTTAGATGTTGATATCTTTTATTTAATATTTACTTATTATCATTTCCTATTCTAGAGAAGTTTCAAACTCAGAGAAAAATTAGCTCATTCTTATATCGGTCAGCCATTGCCATCTTCTCTCTACCTGCTTCCAGATACACCTCAGATAAAGGGCTTACACACATTTATAAGAAACAAAGAAACATACAGAGATGAATTTATATTTTATTCTAAGCGTCTGATACGTTTAGTTGAGTACGCACTATCTCTTTTACCTTTCGGGGTAAATGCTAATATATCAGTGAAATATGAACGAAATAAGATTTTATTATTTAAATTATATATTTATATAATTATATATTTATAATATGTAACAGTAGAAACACACAAGGAGTATTATATAATGGAAAACGTGCTGCTACGGATAAAATATGTGATGTTTCCATTTTGCGTGCGGGTGAAACGATGGAACAAGCTGTCAGATGTATGCAAAGATATTAGAATAGGAAAAATACTTATCCAAACGAATCAACAGACTGGAGAGCCAGAAGTAAATGTACCTTTATAAAATTCTTCATTTTCATTAAAATATTAATATAAAAATTATCGTAATATTTTTTCAGCTTTATTATCTACGATTGCCAAAAGATATTAAAGATTATAAAGTGATACTGATGGATGCAACAGTAGTAACAGGTGCTGCTGCTATTATGGCTATTCGAGTCCTATTGGATCACGACATTGCAAAAGAAAACATATCTCTACTTATGGCAGAATCTGGTGTGCATTCGATTGCTTATGCATTTCCGCACGTAAGATCGTAACATCTGCCTTAGATCTTATGATAAATGAGAAGTTTTATGTTGCCGGTATTGGTAATTTTGGCGATCGATACTTTGGAACTGAACCATCTTCGATCGATGATTAGTACAGTTGATCTCACTTTTCAGTTTCCTCAAAGCTATTAATTTATTATACAAAATACAGTAATCTTATATTATTTAATTATATTTAATAAAATTTGTGTGTTATTGAGAAACTTATGCGGTATTCAATATCGATTGTTTATTACCTAATTATTCATTTTAATCCATTTTACTATATGATTAAAGTGATGTTGTATCGATATTAGAACCAATAGTACCTCCTTGTGTGCTTATACCTGTACTGCGTAATTGTCTGTAACCTCGAGCACTTGCTGTACAGAAACGGCGCCAAAAATCCAAATGACCAGAACTGGGATTACTCGACTGTCCCAAAAGATATGTGATTAATCTATCGAGAGCGGCCAAATCTTCGCTCGTACTGCCAGAACCTTCCGGTAAATTGAAACCATTAGACATAGTTTGTTCTTTTTGTTCAGTATTTGTAACGTTAATTGTACTATTACTGCTGTGAAATTTTTGTGTAAACTATAAGAAAAACAATCTTATATTTTATGTATTATATATAATTTCTAATTAATTACATTAATTAGAAATTTTACGTTATCTCGTCTGGACCATGTTGGCCATAACTTGATCTTTGGACTTTGCGGAATGTTTCATCATCTATAGCTTCGCGCAACGCTTCGTTTAACGTTTGCTCTAGCACGCGTTGTTTTGTTTTACTTAATCCACCGTAAAAACTGACAAAGATTTTATTTATTTTTTCATTAAATTGAAATTATAAATATTGTACGATTTTAAATAAAATTTTTATATATGGAAATTTTTGAATTGAATTTATTTTTTTAAGATATCTTTATTTTCTTTTAAAATATAACTTTTATGATGCGAAAAATTTTAATTACCTGGAATCTAGAGAACTGTTATCTCGTGAAATATTTTTATCACGAACCAAACGAATATCATGTTCCCAAAAACGACGTAGTTCCGGTGTTGATGTATACGGAGCAGCTACTTCTCTAATCTAAACAGAAACCACGCATTTAATCTCAAAGGAAATAATGTACTTATATTTCGAATCATTTATTCTATTTTAAATAAATCTTTCCAAATCAATTATATTCAATATTTTATCCCAATTTATATTAACTAATAAATTATTTTTATTAAAAAACTCTTCTTAATTTAATTATTTTATGATTAATATTTCTCTATTTATATTGATTGTTTAAAACATAAAAGAAATGAAACTACGTAATAAATAACTTACATATCCATTACAGATATTAAATCTTCTTACCTTATCTTCTATCCCTATTAATTATATTTATTTACATAATCATGCGACACGATTTGAAATTGTTAAGAAATCTGCATTCTATAAGCAGATGATTTGTTGCTCACCTTAAGCACGATGATCGCGGTGATAAAAATGCACATTACGTTAACAAAGGTTAGGCACGCGCTAATTATGCCATTGCAGAAGAATTCGACCGGTAGATAATCAGTATACACGTAGACATATGAGGTGTTGTAATTGGTATAGGACTCTCCTTTCATGTGCGGCATTTTAATCGGTCGATAAATTAACCATATACATCCAAGCGCCCAGAATAAACCCTATGGGAATAAATTTCATCGATTGTTACAGTCAGATTAACCGCCATCCATTAATCAATCCCTGATGGAATAAGAACGCCTCGCTCGATTGCCGATACCATATCTATCTTCCCTCGCGAATTATTCTGTCTGTCTGTGACGATAGCTGTCCAATTTCAATGTCTCTCATGCGAATATATATGTATATTTCGATTCACGATCGGATATGTGAATAATAAACAAGCAACAAAAAACTCATAAATTTTTGACTCGATTGATAAGAAGTAGTATTTTTATTTTATTTTATTTTTTTTATTTTTATTCCTCTGTTATATTTATGGTTATTGTTTTGTACTTACGCAATTTACTACCGGTGGTAATAAAGAAGCTGATATAGCAACTCCAATTAAGGGACCATTGCTTCCTTGCAATAATGCCACAGCTACGCCTGTGCCTGATGGTAAAGCCCATAACACGCCCATCCAGAGGGATCTATAATTTCCTCTACGAGAAAATATATAATTCGTGTGAATCTTTATTATTTTCTTTTTTTTTTTTTTCATCTTTTTAGTTTTACGTACAGAATTTAATATCATTATTTGGTATGTGAAAACGTACCTGCCTTTCATCTCATCGGTTGGCCAATCATTGTAACCCCAAGGCATCTCCGTGGTACCAAGAATGAGACCGAAGATGAAGCCAAAGAGTATAGAGAGGAATATACCGAGTAAAAGACTTTTTAGACCAATAAATTGAAGATTTCTGTCAGCTATGATGGTTCCGAAGGTTAAGGACATCACAGGACCCTTAATAATATTAAAAAAAAATAATTAATTATGATTAATAATTATAATCAAAGTTGAATTGAGATGGAATTTTACCATTAAAGGAGACACTAACATTGCAGCCACAACATTGGTCGCACTGTTCTCAATGAGACCTAGAGCTGCTAGACAACTATTCGTAATTATAAAATTAAATTGACGAAATGAAGAAAAATAATTTTCAGAGAATAAATTTTAATATCGATAATTCTTACTCTGCAGTCAGTACTAGCAATACATAATCAAATGTGAGATCACCTCCACTACGAACCCCATCAACAACCTGTTTAACCGTCAATTTCGAACGTATGGATTCCACGAAAGCTTTCCAAGCATTATTCCTTTCTTCAGATTCTTTTCGCCTAAAAAAAAAAAAAAAAAAAAAAAAGAAAAAGAAAAATTGTAATTATAAAATATATATTTATATCGCGCTTAGTAGATTTAGTGCATTAAGAAAATTTCTTCTCCTACCTTCGAGCTAGATCATCTTTGATGGACGTAGCACCAATGCCTCCTATACCGCTATATGTGCACTGGGTCGGAATTACGCTGGAAATTGTTCGAAGACGTTGTAAATGAAGACATTTGGAAAAGCTTTTTGGCGAGAAAATAGAGAGACATTAATTCACCTTACTATGGAGTTCATTTTCACGCCAATTCCCATTTCCGTGAGGCAGTGGAGGCAATTTTCGCATGATTCCCCGGCTGGTACAGGAAATATAACCTTTCCAGAGGGATAAGGTGAGTAATAAGAAATGAAAATAATTAGCGCACTTATCTTACCTCGTAATACATGTTCTCCTTGTCCCTGCACCAGACAACGTGTTCTACTTTCAGCTTCCTCAGCAATTCTTCTAAGACCTTGGAGAATAATAACGACAGAAGATATAAAAGAAATAGTTTTGTTGCAATAAATTACAATAGGTTGTGGAAGTATTTTTTTTTTATTATCTGAAATATCCGTATTAATAAATTGATATAATTCTTCACTTTTAAAGCTGAAATTATATTATTTCTTATAGTTTGTTTAATATTAAAATTATTAAATTTATGAAAAATTCAATTTAGTTTATTGTTTAATTTAATTTAGTTTAATTTATTGTTTTTGCAATTACAAATGTGTAATCTATTTCAACTATTGTACTTTTTTTAAATATTATTCATATTATTAATTATAGTATTAATAATATAGAAAAAATAACATATAAGAAATTCATTCGTATTTTATCAAATTACAAGCTTTTGAATAAATCTAATGATACTTTTATACTCATTCTACGATAATTATATCTATTTAAAATTATAAAATATAATATCATTCCTAGATATTTATAAATAATAATTTGATAAAATTTAAACTTCATTCCATTTATAAAGAATTTTTGTACTCTAATATCAAAAAAAAAAAAAGAAAAATAAAATAACCATTATATCTTATAAATATTGATGTAAACGACTTTTCATATTTTTCGATTATTTTTGCTATTATAATTTATTTTATATTTTAAAAAATTAAATTATTATTCGTAGTAAATATTATAAATATTTAATGTAATATATAATATGAATTATAAATACCGTTTCCATCGACACGAAAACCGGATCTCTGTCCCGTTGACCGGAAATGCCACGTCTTCGATCTCTATATCGTCTATCAGTCAAATCATCGTCGATATCGATGTCATCCCGCTCGTCGTTATCATTCAATCTTAACAGATGTGTCTTCGATCTCGTCTCTCTAAGTCTCACATCAACTTTTGGTCCAGTTATAAGTTTTCTTGGTTTTTCATTCTTCTTGTTTTGTTTCAAAGGCACGCCAAAGATTAATTCATGCTCATAACTGAACGTAGGTATGCAAACTAAAAATACAACACCGCCAGGCATTTTGATCTGCACAAAAGACAATTGTTTAGTTTAGATTCACGTTTTCGCGAGGTTTCGTTTATTATGCTCCATCCGTTCGATTTCGAAGCGATCGTTGAAGTATATGCATCTGTTTCATTAACAAATTGCTAATTATTTTGTAATTGTTTTGTCACGTTACTTTCAATTAGCGTGACTTTGATGACGAACAGATCGAAGGTTTGATAGTTTGTTCTCGATGATTTTTAATTTTTATTTTTTGTGGGTTTCAATTTGTATTTATTTCTTCCGTTTTTTTCGATAGTTGAAATCAAATTTATGTTGTATAAAGTTTTCTGTGAATTTATAGTGTAATATTTTTGGAGTATCGTTTTTTATCGCAATAACAATAGAAATAGTTCAAAAATATCATAGTGATGATATAAAGAAGATGATTTAAAAAAATATCTTCATATTAAAATCAATATTATTATCATTTGCTTAATTAAAAAAAAATAATAATAATAAAATAAGCATTATTAATAAGTATTATTTTAAATTATAATATACAATAATTAGAAAAATATATATTAAAATTATTGTTTCTATGAAGTTGGGATATTAAAAAAATTATATTATATATATTTTAAAAAAAGTAATAAAATATTGAAATAATTTTAAGAAATACTTCGAGGAAACAGAAGTGAAGGTAATTGTACTAAAATAAGTATGTTTTTTTTTTACGAAATAAACATTTATTTTAACAAATCAACAGCGTAAAGACTAGCGTCTAGAGACTAGCTCGACGTTTTGTCTGATCTAGGTAACTAGAGGCCGCCAGGATATATCGCACGAAGGGAAATTTCAAACTCGTTCGATTTTTACGAAAATTGAATCGACTGCCCTACTTTCTCCAAATTCCCTCGGCTTTAAGCAAGTATTTTATTCAAGCAATAATGTGCGTGAAAATATGCTCTTTTAAGCAACGAGTTCGAAGGAAAGTCTAACGAACGTATTTACCTTAATTGACAAAAACTTTGCGGTATTTGCTTTAATCGCAGTCTTGGTCGAAGATATTTGCCACTTATTTTTACGTATTTCGATATAGAAATACTTTCCATCCGAATTTTCAACGAGGAACATCGCGACACAGCGTATATAAAATAGTTATATAACGTATGTATATATAATAGTAAAACATGAGCAAATGGAACATTCAAAGATTGAAAATTAAATAACTGAATTATTTTTAGTGAAAGAGAAATTGATTAATTGAAATTTAATCTCTCGAGAGATAAAATTATTAATATTCGAAAAATATAATGATAATTTTAATATAAATTTTTTTATATTTCAATATTATTGGATTTTCTTAATATTTAATAATAATTTCAATTATATTAATTAAAATATATTTATAATTATCAAACACTGAAATATATTTTTAAATATTAATTTAAATATTTGAAAAGTTATTAAAACAATAAGCAATATCCTTCAAGAGATTAAATAAAAATTTAGAGATAGTAATAGTTTCTAACATCAAGTTAGAAATGGTAAATTACTATTGCCAAAAGATATTTGATTTTTTTTACATATGGAAATATTTATCTTTATAATTAATTCTAAAAAAAAATGTACGTATACGCGTGTTGAAAAAAGTTTTAAAATTAATTAAAAGCAATTTTTGAAATACAAGTTAAGACACATAGAATAAAATATTTACGCTACTATTATTTATTATCAGCTCTAAATTTACCTTATTTCAAAACAAGTATTTCAAAACTTGCTTACAGCCGACTACTAACGCTTGTAGATTAACTTTTTTTCCTACTAAAAGAATTATATATTTCTTAACATTCTACGTTAAAATAATTCAGTATATTTATAAATCATTTTCATACTTTTTTCTTTAATCTCTTCAATTTTCTTCGATAATAGTATTTTTGACCAATCCAACGCATTGTCGATAATTCTAAAGGATTGAAGATTATCGCTGTGATTTCGTTCAATTCCGTAAGTACTTAATCAACCACGAGTGCCAATAGAATTATTTAATAGAGTAGAATTGAATAAAAACTAACCAACTCTCGTACTATCAAGAAAGCTTTTGTATCCATCATATATATTGGATATTTTTTTTTCTTAATTATTATTAAATATATTATATTGCAGTTCAAATATATATTAAGTTTTATTTTTGTTTTTCCAGCATACTTTCGCGTAATCGAGAGAAAATGGATACTTTAATTTTTTATTTAATTTAATTGAATTAATTAAGTATCTTGGCAATGCGAAGGGTAATTGATAATTCATCTCTTCAATTCTCATAAAAATCGGAATTCTAGACTTTCCCTTATGGCAGCTCTCCGCCATAGTTTCACACTTTGACACATTTTTTTTTTTGCTCATCTCGTGTCTCGATAAATGATTGTAATTAATAATCATCGCGATTAATTTGCTACGTTATCTCGCTAAGAAAAATTCACTTTTTTTTTTTTAGTTATTTTGCTTTGTTTTTTTTTGTTGCTTTTTTCATTTCTTATGTTGTCTCTTTATGTACATATGCGTTAGGTATATACCTACGACACTTCCACAGTTTGTTTTCTACATATGAGACTTTTATTTTTAATTATTTACTTAATTAGTTATTTTTTATTCTGTTTTCTGTTTCTTTTAAGGCCATACTTAAGGAGAGGAGCGTTTCATTAAACAATTTTCGCGTATGTGTGTATTTATGTGTTTATCACTGTGAAAAAGGTTTCAACTTTAAAGTTTCAATTTTAAGTGTATTATAAGATGCCCGATTTTTTAATTTTTCGAACATTTTTGTTATTAGAATTTCGTATAAATATCTCTTGTGATAAGATTTACTTTGTCACATAACTTAAGACGAGGCAATTTATTGACCATTTTCTCTTTTTAATTCATTTTTTTTTCTATTCAAAAGATAAATAAATTGTAATAAATTGTTACAATTATAATTTTTTCATATAGAAACATATTAAAAACCTATTTCACTATTTCTATAACATTGTTTCAATATTATTTCAATATAATATTTTTTCTATGTTAATTAATAAGATTTTAAAATATGAAGATGCAACATCGAAATGTGATAAACTTAAGAAATAAGTTTTAATATTTATTTTATTTAATAAATATTTCGTTAGTAAATAATATATTCATAATTAAAAAATTGTTTTTTCATGTCTATTCTTGAATAAATAGATATTATGATATCCAAAATACTTCACATAGAAATAAAATCTCGCCTTAAATATGCGGTTTCAAATCTCGTTTTTAAAAAATTATGTAAACTGTGATTTTTAAAAATGTGACTATGTTTGTTGCAGCGATTCTTACGGATTCTTATAGAACGGATAGATATAGATAGAAAATTTTCCTCACATAAAATTTATAAGTAAAGATTTGGTACAATATTACATATATTTTTATCCGGTTATTATCGTGTCTTTTTTTGTAGTTAAAAATTTGCAAGAATCTCTGCAAAAATACAGTATGAGTGCAAGATGAACTGATGCTAAAGGGGGACATTGTTGTTTTCAAGAATACGGAAATCTGTTGGAGGAATTTATAGAAGCAATTTATAGAAGAATAATAAATAATAGTTCTAATTTTACTATATAAAAACAAGTACATTGTTAGTAAATGTAGTAAAACTGTTACCAAATCAATTAATAGGTTTCTAAATCAATTGTATCATCAATAATAACATTTATGTATAATCATGTATGAAAAAATTATATTACGATTTCAAACCACTTCATTTTCTCTCCACAAGATTTCCTTCTCCTCTAAAGGCAACAAAGATAAAGTTAATCGTCCCAATCTTGCATGGGTGTATAACCACGGCACGTGGCACATCTAAATCTAGACTTGCGTCTATAAACTCGAAAGCAGATCGCGCGATGATCTCAACGTTGCGCGTCAAGTATATCAAACTGTATTATACACGTATAACATATTTGTATATATTTATTTTTCTCTCTCGAAAAACTATTTTCCGTCGTCATCGAATAAATCAAACAAAAGAATCAAAATCATCGTGTGCACATGTCTATTCAATTACCATTTAAGCGTAACACAGATCAAGTCCTCGAGTTTGCTTGTTTTTTTTTTCTTTTTCTTTTTTTTTTCGTAAAAATCACTCCTTTCTTCTCCCTTATTTAATATCTTCAATCTTAGTCTCCTTTTTTCCTTTTTCTTCTCTTTCGTTTTTTTTCTTTTTTCTTTTTTTACAATATATCGGAAGGTTCAGAGTTGCTGCTAGGATACTTCTAGGAATCTTAAGGCCACGATACCAAGTTAATGAGCGATCGTATAACGAGTCGTCGCTAAATGGGAAACACGCTACAGCGTCTAGGAGTTTAAAATGGCGCGCATTCTCCCTGTTCTCGATCTTTCTTAGCACGCAGAAAACAACGCAACAACGAAGATTGACGAAGAAATATCGTTGCTCGGTCCCTTTTCCATCCCTCTTCATTCCTACGATCGAAAACATTTCTTTTCTAATTGGACGAACCGCAATTTCTTCAGGAAGCATTTGAAAAATCAACTACTAAAAAAAAAAAAAAAAACTCCTCCTGTCTATCGATAAATGTAATATTTCATCATCAGTCGTACTACGGAGGAAACGAGGTGTATCGGTTTAAAAAAATATCTCTCTCTCTCTCTCTCTCTCTTTCTCTCTTTCGTTCGCACTTTCTTTCACTCTCTCCCTTTCTCTCTTTACTCTCTCATCTCATCAGTCTGGTCGAATGTTCAAAAAAGATTTACGCGGTCACCAGGTATCAAAAGAGAACTCAACCTCGACTGACCGTTTCGTCATAAAATTGTAACATCGTTATTGACGAAATCACATTTCGATTGTATATCATCATTAGATTACGGATATTTGTGCCATACTTTTTGGAAACTAAAGAAATGAATTCTGAAACAAAGATTTTTCTCAGTCTCTAAATATTACAACTTCAAGATTTTTACATTGTACATATTCTTTTTTGGTTCTTTTCTTTTTACAGGTTTCGATTTTTCATAAAGATACAAACATCCATTGTCTAATGATTGACATTAAAAATTCCCGAGATCATAGATTCGGAAAAATTCGGACAGAATCGGTCGAACTCTCGCAATATCCTCGTACCTGTTCAATCCTAACCGAATTTGTCCGATTTGTCCCGAAAGAACACAGAAAATATCGAGATCTTATCCGATCCGAATATTTCTGATTTTTCCCGATATTCAAATTTTTGAATCATGGCACAATTTCGCACACTTCTATGTATCGTCAACGATTGAACCAATCGATAAAATATTATTATTCTTTTTCTCTTTTTTTTTTTTGATAATATCGGAACTATCTAATATATAACAATCCCGAATCACTCGTTTCTGCGTGCAAATGAAAACATCGGTAATCAAAACGAGAGGTACTTTCCGTCATCGTGGTCCTGTGAGAGAGAAGAAGAGCTCTCTGGTCAACAACAGCTCTTCGTTCCTCTTGAATTGTTTGTTAAAAATGTTCGTCTTGAAGGGAGCGAGATCGACAATCGTCCAGGGGGAACGAATTAATCCTTGAAATGTTGCTCGTTCTTTCCTCTTGAGGGAGGAGAAGATACGAGACACTCGCCTTCATTCAAACTGGAGCGCTGGGACGTCGCAGAAGCGACGAAAGCAATGAGCGTCGGGGTGGCCGTCGCCATGGTCGACGCAAACGACGTTCTTCGTCCGCGTAGGATGACGCCTGCCCCTCGACGATCCCCAAAGGTCAAGCTTTCTCTTCCTCCTCGTCGATCTCCTCCGACGATTCCGAGGAGGAGGTGATGAGAGCGGTCGAGAGGCTTGGAACTTGGGCCGAGTAAGGGAACGAGGTCATCCGGACTCGTTGAGCGTTCCAACACTCTGGCAGGGAATGAGAACCGTCATCCGTGCATTTGTCTGAATGTGACTTCTCCATCGAGCCTAGTTCCATCATGGACACGCGTCTTGTGGGTCCCTTCTTGTTATCTGTAATGATGAAATTGTTTATTGTTTAAGTTATTTTTTGTATATATGAAAAAATTGGTTAAATGGTTGTTTTTATTTTACGATAAAATATTTTTCTTTTAATATTTTAATAAGATTTAAATAAGATTGGTGTATTTGAATTAGCTTCCTCCTTGTTTTAATGATTTCAATGATCTTGAAACGTGATTAAAAAATTTTGAACAAACTTAAATTGCTTGTAAATTAATAAATAAGCT
This sequence comes from Apis florea, assembly GCF_048593485.1. Taxonomy (NCBI): domain Eukaryota; kingdom Metazoa; phylum Arthropoda; class Insecta; order Hymenoptera; family Apidae; genus Apis; species Apis florea. The sequence continues at coordinate 30,144 of NW_028256803.1, forward strand.
TCAATAATAATAACTTTAACGTTTATTTTGGCTTCTAGGATTAATCTTTCAAAGATGTCCCATGAATATATTAACTTCCTTTATATAAATATTTATTGATCGATTTTCTTCATTTAAATTATTCAGATATATTCTTTTCACTTTAGGGATTAATTTAATTTTTTGATAATCATATTTATAATTTTATCTTATGTCATTTAATCTTAAATATTAATCCAGATTTAATTTAACTTTCAATTTATTCAATGTAATTTTTTTCGGATAATAAAGAAAAATATTTTAGTTTATTTTTATAGATAAAAATATTCTGAGAAGTACGTCGATATTTGTTATTTTATTTAAGCGAGCTTCGAGTAGTAACTAGAGAGTAACTAGCAGAAAAATCATAAATTCTATTCGACGTTTATATCCTATAATAAAGTTGCATATTTAGTGGCAATGAAATCACGACTGATAATATACTAATATTTCATGCTCTGCAACGAAATATGACCGTTTTATTCCTAATATTCTTTTTAATATTTCCACCCTATTCAATATCAACTATATTTAATACTTCAATACTGAATTTATGATTCATCTTATATATCTTTTATATTTTACTATATTTCATTTCTAGATCGTATTTTGTACAATTAAGAAAATAATGATATAGAGATAGATATAGAGAGATATTTCTTTTCTATACGAAACTTTGTTTTCAAGAAAATTGATTTTAAATATTATATTTACTTAACACGTAATTTACAGAAATAGAACATTTCCTAAATAATTCTGATTCTTAAATAACAAATTTTATAATTTTCTTGAATAATCGAAGACTAGGCATAGAATAAGTTCATAAATTTCGAAGTCTTCTCTCTCTCTCTCTCTCTTTCTCTTTTTTTTTCTTTATTGATCGATAAAATTTTAAAATATCAATGAGAAATAACTTTTGATATATTTTATTAATAAAAGACATTTTTTTGATGAATGAAGAAATGTTTTTTAAGTAGGATTAAAAACTTTAAATTGTCGTAAAGTTTTTAATCCTACTTATAAATAAAAATAAAAAATTTAAAATGATACAGCAATTTCATCTTACCTTTCTCGTATTCACTAAACGTTTTCGTAGGCGAATCTTCGGTCTGTTCCGTCCCCGTCAACGTGTATTCGTCACGCTCATCCACAGTTTCCTGGCAATCGATACCATCTGGAGTGCACACGCTCTCGCGACGGAATAGACCAATTACTGACTGGACCTTTGGCTGCTCGATTCCACCTTTAATTAGAAGGAAGTGTCACTAATGAGGTTAATGAAGATTCATGAAATGTTTCGGTTCGGCCACCTGGAATATCTCTGTTAAGAAAGATTTTACAGAACTATTTCTTTTGAATTATTATCTTTTTTTTATTTTTTTGAAATAGAAACTTAATTTAAGACTCATTATGTCATATCCGTTATATAAAACGCGGAAAATTGCGTTTAAAATTTAATTTGTTTGAGAAATGTTTGAATATAGAATGGGGAATATTAGCTCATTTTTCATCGGACATACGCTAAGTGAATAAAAATCTATGGATCTTCAGACTGAATAAATTACGGTCGTTATTAACCACTTTAGTGAGACGAAGTTGTAGGAAACTTGGTAATCGAATATCAATGAATACCAATGAATATCAATAAATTATGTAAGATAAAAATTATCTGAATATCATATACGTATATATATATATATATAATTAAAATAATAATTAATATAAATTTTGAAAATTTATTATTTTAATTTAATAATTAACAGGAGAGGAAAAGAAAAATTGGCAGAGATGAGAAAGAAAGAAATATAACAAAAAACGAGAAGAAATATGGATAGAAAGAGAAGAATATATCTCTATTTTAAAGTAAACTTTTAAAAATTGGAAAAGATTCATTATTATTAATAAAACTATTATTAATAAAACCGTCATTTCAGGTGGCCAGAACAACAGAAATACATCGTAAGAAAATGTGAAACAGAAGTGCTCGTGAAAGAATTTGGCAACACAAAAAATGTCAACTCAATGATCCGTTGAGTTTAAAAATATACACGAAAGATTCGACAAGTAAGTTCGATGAATGCACGTTTCTCAGTGTGATGCACAATCAATCGTGTACGTAGCGATGAGGTGCGCGCATGTGAATATATGTGTGTGTCTGTGTACACATGTATATGCGAGCTTCAAAGGGGACTGGGTAACCCAAAATTCGAAGAAGAAAAAACACATTCGCAGATTTGTAGATCGAGAAAAAGTAAAAGAACGACATATAGAAAACTCTGAACGACTTGAGTATATAAAATTTACATGTTCTTCGGCCGGAAGTCCGAGGTTTGTATCCTCCGAGCTCGTTAAGCTGGCCTGTCTTCACAAATACGGCTCTCCTGTAAATCATCGTTTTTCAATATTTTACGCACCTTTTTTTTATCTATTAGCCGAATCAAATCACAAAAACAACCATCTTTTTTTTTTTATAAAACATTATAAATCGATAATATAGAATAATTGGAAAAATTGAATGATCGAAGACATTTTTACAAACAAATGCCATTTTTAGAGACACGGTATACACGTCCACGTGTATTTCTACTTGTTTTAGACGTTGATTAAAAAATCAAATCGACCTTGCATCGAAAAATAGACCTGCTAGGGAATACCTGAAACAACGCGTAAATATTAAGAAAGTTCGGCTTGAATTAATAAATGAAAGATTTTCTCTGCAACGTGAGAGGGGTTACCCGAGCCCCCCCGTCGAAAAATAACTGCGTGTCAGAGTTTATTTTAGGTGTCGAAGAGAATCAGATTGAGTATAAGTATTTAATAGGATAATAAATTTAATTAAGATGATTCAGAAATATTTTTTTTATTAAATTTATTTCACCAACAATCTTCCTAACAACAAATTTATTTATACAATGAAAAATCGAATGTGCGATGTATTGTAAAATTTAATAAAGTGGCAGCCAATGAAATTAGTGTATCTATTATCGGGAATTTATATCAATACACTAATCCATGGTAAAATGATACATGTATATTCCTAATATTGGTCAAATTAATTAATCAATCATACCTAAAAATGTCGCCGAAGGAGAGCTATAAGCCAGATACTCTTTGTTAGAACACCAAGCAGGAAATTCATTTTGTTTGATCGGGTGACCGGAATCGTAGTCGTCCTCCCTTTTCCACGGCAACATAGTTTCTGTGGCTGTTGGTGTTGTTACCCTGTAACTTTCTAGAATTTAAGAAACAAGATAAAAATCCTGAAAACAAACTCTATAAAATTTAACAAATCAAAGACTTTAGAAATCTAAGAAAATTTTTTTATTATCAAATAATTTATATACTCTTATTAATTAATACAGAAGAGTTTTATGTTATAAAAAGAAAAAAAATTGGAAAAATTGACGTTTCCAATAACTTATATATTTAATTTTCAATTATTCCTTTTATTCCTTTCTTATAATATTAAATAATCGAAGAATATTTACTTTTTATATCATTGAAAGAGATTTTTAAGTCATTTTTAAATTTAATATAAAAAATCCTCCGACTATCATCGACCACGATAAACTCACCGTCGCGTCCTAATTTCATATCCGGATCGTCGGTATTTATGGTATCCATTGAGGTAGTGGTGGTGACGCCGTGGTGGCCATCTGTATTCACGTTCAACGAATCTATGGAAATTGAGCGTCGAGAAAATTATAACTGTGAATCGAGCCAAAAATTAGCTCTACCCCTTTCATCCCGTTTTACATTCAAAGAAACGCTTCGACAGGAAACTCTGAATTATCCTTTCCTGGAGCTAATTTCTCAAAAGAATCCACACGACTGGAGATAATTTGTCCAGAACTTCCTTAACTTTTCTAACAACTGAACGAAAGCTTCGTTGAAATTAAAAAGAGAGATAGAAAGAGAGAAAATTAAGAAGGGAGGGGAAAAAAAAAGGAGAAAAAGAAGAAAATCATCTCTTCTCACCGGAAGTGCGAGCCGTGAAGGTAATCGCAGAGTCCCAGTCCTCCTTGCTCGAAGGCTTTGAAGTATCTCCGTTTTCCAGCTCGTACAGGACACCGTTGATGTAATCTACGAGTAATAAAAGTTCACGTATTCAAACGAAAAGAACCTTTTGATCGGTGAGGAGGGCTCATCGATATCCCTTTTGCCAATTTACCTTGAGTGAACAACTTGGTTGATCCGTTTTGCTGGAACTCCGGGAAACTCACGTGATTCTGCTTACCATCCTACACAGGATTGGTGGAGGGTAAAGGTAAAGTTATTTTAATTGCAAATCATAGTAATTCGTCGATTCAACGAGGAATTCGACACATGTCATTGTTCATTTTTTACGCGAGGAACATTCTTACTTTGAGCAATTTTTTACTGCGCTTGTGACGATGCTTGTGCTCTCCCATCATCCGTCTTATGTTCATGTGCATTTTGTAATTGACTTGGGTTGACAGGTCGCGATCGTTCACCGCGTGTCGGCTGTAGCTTAAACGCCGATGCTGCAACAGTTTTGTTCCATGCTGTAGAGAAACGTTATAAACCTGATTTGCCTTTGTTCTTTCGTATATGCAGGGGTTTTTTTGTTACAGACGTACAACAAGTTTACGAGCTACATACATATTCAACATTGAAGAAGCATAGTGTAATTTTATAATCCAAGGCGCTTCGAAAGTCCCTTAATGATTAATCGTTCATCTTTCAAGTGCCCTGCATGAGCAACTCAAATTTGACAAATTAAATCTTTTTTTTTTTTTGATACAATAAAAATGAAATCAAACGTCAATTGTCAATTCCTTTATAAGAATTGAAAAGTATGTGCATTTATAATAAAACTCGATTTCATCGAACCTGTCGAGGGACAGAGAATGAAGGAAATTCAGTTATTCTTTTCATTAGTTACAATTTTTCGTTCAAATAATAGAAATTTCACGTTTCGATGAATGGATTCAATCGACAGGAGTTCGGTTGATCGAGTGCTAATCAAAATTTCATTTGATGAAAATTCGATATAACGTTTTTTTTTTTTTAATGTACTCCACATTTCGAGAGTTACAGATTTAATTCAAGCCGTTTCTCTTATATGAACCGTTCAAAACAACTGCTATAAGAATCATGCTTTTAAATTTACTTATTATATTCAAAATTATATTTTCTAAAAAATATTATAACAAATTACGAATTTTGACTTCTAACAAAAATACGTTTAAACATAATTATTCGAAACAAAAAGAGATTACAAATTTATTTTTACGATATAAATTGCAAAAGGATCAATCAAAAATGATTCGATCATTTTATGAGAGGTTCATATAAGGATAATTAAAGTGTAAAATTGATGGATGAAATTTAAAGCAGTGACAGAATGTCGTTCGAAGGAGAATCGCGATCAGCAAAAGTTTTCAGGGCCGTGCATACACAATACAATACACGTAAAATTCTCGTGCTCAGCAAAGTGGGGTTTCTTACCCTCTTGTACGGCTTGCAAAGTTCTTCGGCCAATAGGTGGTGGATCCTGGCGTCCGTCAAGTCCTTCTTGGAAGGGTTGTACTCCAATTCTTGGAGATCAATATTCCAGCCCGCTTCGAGCTGGCTGCAACTTGGACTGGAAGGAGAAAGAATGAGACTGCATTTTTATGACGGGCTGCCACTTGAAGATCGATACTCGCTGCTTTCGAGGAGGGTTCGCTGTTCAATCGAGATACAATGCAGACTTATCTTCGGTTATGCTCCTTGGCCAGTGTGTATATAGGGTGAGTCATGGAGCATCGACACTCCCAAAGCAACTTGTAAACCGGGTGAATGTACTACGCGGGACGTTGAATCGGATGAAACTATTGGATCGTATCCTTTCGATCTTCTTTATATTTAAGATTTATGGCTTAACTTTTTTCCCAAGTTTATTTTGAAAAATTTATTTTAATCGTGTCTTAATTATAATTTAGAATTGATATTATATCTTTTCGTTTTCGACTAATTTTAAGATTTATAGATTGCCTTCTTTTTATTATAAAATAGGAATTTATTTTAATTGTGTCTTCAATTCAGATTTATAATAAATTTAGAAAACGATAGAAATAGAAGTTTTTACAATGAAAATTCCTTATCTTTTCTTCTTGTTTGAATAAAGTTATTTATACAAGAATAAATTTATTTTAATTGTCATTGTAATTAAACGTAGAATTTGAATATTAATATTTGAAATAATTTAAATAAAATAAATGATGAGCAAAATAAAAATATATAGGATAAAATTTTTCTGAATTTTTTTTAAACACGGGGAATTATATTATTGCATCATACAAAGCATATATATCGCGATCTTTTTTATCGTATCGTAAAAGAATTTTTCTCTTAAAAAAACCTATAAATATCCCAATGATTCACCCGGTATATTTAACATCATCGCCAATCTCCCTTCCGTTCAATCTTCCGTGACACTAAATTAAAGGAAACAAAGCACTGAACTGCGAATATCGAGCTCAAAGGACACCGTCCCAGCTACGATTTCAGACGGAAAACTTTTTGTTAGCCAACTTCCGCTGATAATTAATACATATTTTCACTGTGGTTCTATCGGTTTTGTTCTACGTCTGTTACGATTAAAGAAGCATTCTTCGAGTTCCTTATTGTGGAAATAAACAGGTCAAATACGAAAGAGATGATTCAATGAGGCGGGATTGAAGCGAAGAGAAGATGATGCGAAAAAGAAGGAATAGAAAATTCTACCTTCCATTGAATTGTCCCGTGTTGCTATAGTTGCGGAATATAGCGGACATGCTTTCAGTTCCACTGATATTGCCGATGGTGGACGCGTTCCTCCTGATGTAATCCAGAGCGTCTTTCATAGCGAGTTTCGAATACGTTTCCAATATTTTCGGCTCGGCACCGTAGTGATTCCTCACCAGATACGGGCGAATAAATTTATTATCGAACCGTTTGAATCTGTAAAACGGGACAAGAAAAGAAACGAAGAAAAATGTTATGGTATAAAAATAGTTTTATTCTTTGTGTTAAGATTTTGGAGAAAGTGATTAAGATGATAATTGATGGATGCCAAATTAAATATGAAAATGGATAAAAAAGAAGCTTCTATTTAAGCTCTCTTAATTTTTGTTGTCACTGTTAGAACTGTTAGGATTGGGTATTATCGCTAAGTAACAAGATTAATCTCTTTCCTTCTTTCACAAATATGGAAGCTTTCTTTTTTCTCTCTTGAAACTTTTCTCGATTTTTTAGTATATTTATCTGTTCATTTGATTCTTTAATAATTCAAAATAAATTCGTCTTATATTTCTTTATATTTATTATTTTTAAAAGATATATATTGAAATATGCATCTTTTATCAAAACTAATGAATTTTTTTATGAAAGACATTAAAAATTTATAGATATTAAAATAAATAAACCATATTCTTTTTTTTTAAATTTTAGAAGATATATTAAATTAAAGCAAATATAGTTAAATCGAGTTATAGATTTGAAAGATCGTTTAAAGGAACAAAATTTTAGGGATACTTTATTAAGTAGAAATTTTTATCTTTAAAATATATAGATCGTAAAAATCCAAATACTTTCTTAGACGCGAAACGGTAATAAATAATTTACGATCAAATAAACCAGCGATCAGAATCATCTGCATCCCACCTAACATCTCGAACGACTCGTGAGTCATCCTATTAGGGGAGAGACGAAAAATCGATAAACCTCCCTAGTGTTTTTCATCAAATAAGACGAATCATTCCATGAAGAAGTCGAAAACGTTAGAGGAAATCCATTTCGAAATACTATCGATCGTAAAACACGAAATAATACATACTTATCCCGAACGTGGTAATTGCCATGCTTGCCCAAAATGTCCTCGATCCCAGCCATCACGTGGTCTATTATCTGCAAACGTAGACGCCATTTTCCTTTACTCAGCCGATTTCATCAAGCACATTATTTCCCTTATCCTTTTATCAACGTATACACACGTGCACACCACGCGCAAATGACTCGAAACGTTCGAATTCGCGATGCAACACGGTTTTTATCTACTTTAGACCCATTGTTCTTTTTCCTACGACACGTTCATTTAGTGGTTTCCAGTGAAAATCAGTGCAATCTTCTCCCATACTGAGCGACGAACGATTATTGATTTTCCCGCGTATCGTAGTTCGCTGCTCTTTCTTTTTTCTTTTCTTTTTTAATATTTGCGCGAACGATAAGGGCGTATAACCACGCGTTCCCTACAATTTATACATTCAGCTTCACCATTCTTCGTGCACCATTCTTTTTTCTTCCACGACTTAAACCATCCCCTATTCGGTACATTTTTATTTTACAGATGGATCGAAACGAGCGAAGCGACGTTGAAGTTATGCCTCGTTACGAACGAACGCGAAGATCATCGTAGGCAAACAGTTCGTAGAACGAAGACAATGAGGCACGTACCCTTTCGTGGATCCTTTCGTTCATGGTCGGCTTCTTCTTTTCGGCTCGTTTCACATTCAGGATCTTTACGAGGGGCTTGATCGTGATTCCCTGGAAACGGATGTTTTTTATAGTAGCGGATGTTTCAACTTTCAACAGAGAAATTGTAAGTGGTAATTGCGATTGATAAGAAGTAATATTGAATTATACGCGAGGAAATTGTAGGAGGATGAATTGTAGAAGGGGGTGGTAGTTTTGATATATATTGGTTTTATTGTTTTCGTCGCGTTGGATTAAAATAATTTTTTAAGCATATTATTATAGTGTATAGGTGCATTATTACAATTAAGGAAGAAGTTGATATAAGAAAATTATTATTATATATGTATGAGAAGAGATTACTTTTATTGTATTTTTTATTATTAGATCAATATAAAGTTTTAGAGATTTTATCTTGCGATTCAAAAAAAGAACGATAGTAATTTTAAATTATCGTAAATTATTATTTATAAGGAATGGTTATTATGATATTATGTTTAATTATTTTTATTAATATTTTTTATTAGATCAAATTAAAAAGATTTCGTTTTGTTATTTATATTATATTATATTGTTTATATTTAACTGTAATGAAAATTTATTAAATTTAACTTATTAATTAAATTGAAATTAATTTTTTTAAATTCTTTACAATTTCCTTAAGTTTTTATTATAAATAATCCTCCTTTGTTTTAAATAATAATAAATACGAGCGTTAATAACTATAATATGGAATACGAATATAAATCGCGATACGAATACGAACAGAAAATGATAACATTCGATTATCATTGAAAACTAAAATATCGATTTAACGCAGTCGTATTCCGGACACGGAGCAAAACGGACGGTGTTTCTCTTTCCTCGTCGTAAGAATATTATATTATTTCGTTAAATAGTTATAAATTATTATTACTATTAATTTATATATTATTGTTATTGTTATTATTAATTATTATTATTTACTTTCGTATAAATTAATTTATTACTGTGATTGTAAAAAATTGTAAATATATAAATATAAATCATATATACTTTAATTATGTGTATAAAAAATTGAAAAGAATCCCCATTCGTAATATGATGCTAATAATAGATTAAAGGGTATTCAAATTTGCCCACGTTTCTGTAGGCCAGTGATATTTAACCTTTAATTGTCAGGGTGGAGTTCAAATGGCCCTCGCTATTTTTTCAACGAAATTGATACATTATAGCTTCATGAAACTTTGTGTACTCAACACTTTCGATACATTATTGTATCCCCTGTCTCTTATTGTAACCTCTCAAGAAAATAGAAATCGAAATTGTTATTTATCGACAAATTTATATGCTCATTTATGAATCTATCCACATAATAAAATAAAACAAAAATAAATTGATTTTGCCAAAATAAATAAATTGTTCAGTTTATGAATTTATTTTAATCATATTTAAATCGTAATATTTGCATATTATCGATATTTGTGCATCCAGTTTTATTATTTTTTCCTCTTTTGCAATCGATATTATTTTCTATTATTATAAAAACAAAAAAAAATATTGCATCCGACTAATACATAATAGATTTATATTTACAATTTTTTACAATCACATTTTACAAATTAATTTATAACTATTTAACGAAACAGTATAATATTCTTACGACGAGCAGAGAATTCGTTTTGCTTCGTTTTGTTTCGGAACAAGACTCTATTAATAATAATCATCTTGTCATTTTCTCTATTTGCGATTTATATTCGTGTTCCATATTAACGCTCGTATTTATTATTATTTAAAAAGAAAGAAGATTGTTTGTAATAAAAATTTTAAAGAAAATTGATTTCGATTTAATTAATAAATTAATTTCTCAAATTAAAATTTTAATTTTAATTATTTAGATTAATTAAGAATCAAGAGTTTTTAATTTTTTCTTATTTAATTTTTATTTAACAATACAATATTTTACTGATGTTTTTTTAAACTCTAAGGCTTAGAGTTTAAAATTTTAGTATTTCAAGTTATCAAATTATTACGATCGATCAGATATCACGAAGCCTGGTGTCGATATCGAGTTTCCAATCGATTGGTCGATAGTGTTTTTTAATGGAACTTCAGAGCCAGCAGTTCCTTAACAAACAGGACGCGCCTTTACGATAAAAGTAGAATCTTTTTTCATCCTCTTCTTCTTTTTCTTTCTTTTTTTTTTTTTTTTTTTTGCTTTAATCCTTTGCAGTCAAATTACATTCGTACTCTATTTGCTCCGTGCATATTTTTTTTCTTAGATTCGATTTAATTCCTCGACAAAGGAGCCAGAACGAAATTAAAACGAGAAACCATTTGTGCAAGAGACATTATCAATAAACTGCAATAAATTTCCATCCCTTAACATTTATACTCTTTGTATTAATAATCATTCGTAACAAATTATTTCTTAATGCAATTCACCTGCCCGATATCTTTTAATAACGAATACCAATTAAATCGAATCGAAAATTGAATATGGAATATGAAATTAATCTCCTTCAAGTTTTTTATTAACTCTGAATATCTTCCTTTCTAATAATCCTTTTCTACCTTTCACCTTTCAAACTTTTTTATCCCTTCCGTGATCGGGGAACGATCGGAATAAAGTACTTGCATATATACCAATTCGATGGGAATCGGTCTATATATCTCGATGCACGCTATTCAAATAAAACTACGATTTCATGCATCTATGGCGCGCACAATATCCGCGCTAGTAGTACACATTTAAAATAGAGCCGGGGGAATCGATAGTGTCGGCATAAAGAAAGGTCATCGCTGATTGCGTATTTATAACGCAGTTAACAAAAAATCACGGCGCGCCTTTTGCAGAGGATTGAAGCGAGTAATCGCGCCGGAAGAGGGACGTCGCCATTCGAACGGTTTATTATTTTCACGTCAATCGCAATGGAGCTGCGCTGCTGCACTCTCTAAGCCGGCTACTTATACGTGTACACAGGGTGCACACACTTAAACAGACTACCTCGATTATTTTCTTTATTGGTGAATCGATTAAAAAAATTTTTGTTATATTACTTTGAAAGGTCTCTTTTTTTAAGATTCTCTTTCGGCTTAACCCTTTCTGTGATACCTTCTGTGTTGTTAGAAATTGGTGGAAAAGTTGATCGATTTAATGTAGTTATTTATCCAGATTTGGAAATGATTTATTGTGAATTTTGTATTGTGAAATTATGATTTAAAAATAAGTTGTTTTTATTTATGCATATTATATATTAATAATTTTATCAATTAACTTTGAATGAAAACGTTCTATCAAATCGAGATTTATTTTGTAATTTGTAAATGTATATTACCCATAATATATTTTTAGGATACGATATATTTTAAGGAATTTTATCATTCAATTACTATAATTGTTTAATCTACAATAATTTCTAAGTTCAAACGAAAATACTATATTTCGCGAATAAATATTATCCTTGTAAAATTTATCATACAGAATAATACATCATCCATTTGTTTGTTATCGGAATCAAAAATCGGAACATAACTTTTTCATCAATTTACTAGGAAAACAAAGTGTTTGTTTTCGAACCCGCTGATGTATAAAAGAATTGAAGATATCGCAATAAAATATTCGAATATCCTTCGAAATCGTGTCATCTGCGACAATAAAAAAAAAAAAAAATTTGATGGAAACACCAGGCGAGTATATCCATCTCTTATCCAGTTATACGTCATAATGAAGCGAGAATAAAAGAGGAAAGAATCTGTCCACGCGTAAACGTTATTTCATATTACGATAGAAAATTATATTATATAGAACAGTATGTTTGCAATGTTCGAAGATCGTCGTAAAATCGTACGAGTCGAGGGAGACTTCGATCGTAGTTGTCTACGATGACAAAATGACAAGTAGTAAATGTTCGCGTATTTCTCGGCTAACGTGTACAACCATAGTAGCATGAACTGTGATAACAGGTTCCTGGTATATTCCTGTGCATCGTTGGTAGCCTTTTATGAAACATTATTAACTAGTTTTCACGAGCAGTGATCAAATCCAATATCGATTTGTGTAACGTCCGATATATTGTTTTATGCGTTTGCTATTTTTTTTTTTTTTTTTTTTTTTTTTTTAATATAGATAGCCGTTTAGTTTAACGAGAGTTGTGATCTCTCTCGGGCATCATTATTTTTCATCTGAACAGAATTTTTTGGTTTATCACGTATGAACTGTTTTCGGCTATCGAAGATTTTAATTTTATTTTTCAATTTTACCAAATAAAATAAAAGATGTTGAAATTTTTTAAAACTTGCAAGTTTTATGGATATTGTAATTTTATGCTTTTTGGCAATGAATCTTTTATACGTATTATTAATATTTAACGTGATAAGTGATAGTAAATATGAATATCATAACACGTGATATAATTTACATTTATAAAATAATTATATTGCACTTCGTTAAATCGTATTTTAATTGTACCAATAGTTAAAAATTACTTGCAAAAAAGAATCGTTGAATCGTTTAGCTTCAATTTAAAAATGTACCCCCGCTTCGTTCAAACTGCTATTTAATTCCGCGAACGAATCAAAAATTGATAGAAGAGACATTAAAGGACACCATCTTGAACTTTGAAACCCTTTTAATTTAACTTTCGAACCTTTTAAACCATCCTTAATAATAATTAATACCGAAATCTCTTTAGAGTCTTCGAAAAATTCATTTATTCGCGACAAACTTTCGAATCACGTGAACTCCACGTATCGATGTCGGCAGCCATATTAGAATCGAGGAAATTGAGAAAATTCGTAAGAATAGTTTCGCCAAACCGGCCGAGCCAATGAATGGTTCTTCGAGTCTGAATCAACATTTCTCAAAGTTTACTTGCCGCGAACAACGAGCTCCCGGAGAGAGAAATGTTGATTTAGAGAAAAAGGGGATGTTCTCCGTTATCGTGTCATTCCCTCGTTGAATCGAGAGGGAGGATCTCGTTTATTGTTATTTTTTCACGTATCTTCGTGAACCGACTGGAAGAAGAGAAGGGTATCGCGCATCATTACGATCAAGTTTAATTTAAACTTTTCACTATTGCGGAAGGAAGTTTATACCACGTTGAACCTTATTGGTTTAAACAACCAGTGTTGTGCACGAAACAATTCTACGTATGTATTGGGAATAATGCAAATGAAAAACGTAAAGAGCAACCGTGAAGTTATAATGGCGTACGTAAAAGGAAACGTAACGATCTCTGTATCCTCGATGGGGAATTACACGTAACAATGCTTGAAAACGAAAAGAACGTAATGCACAAATCTCTCCTATTTGCTTAAATGTCTTCTTTTAAGGCAAATACTCTTGAAAAGTTTTCCACGTTATCCTACCACTTCAAATACAAGGAAATGTTGACTCGAACTTTGTGGCTCGGCTTCCATCCTTGTCATTTAATATCGCAACTGTAATAATACTTATTCAACTGATATCTGGAGACATTTTCAGATGTATGGTATATAATAATATATATTAAAACTAACACCATATATATATATATATATATATATATATATATATGTGCGTTGTAAAATCGATTGATGTTAAGTTTGAAGAATCGTTGAATCAAAGTATATGTAAAAATATTAAAAATATTAGTATAAGATATGGTAGAATTAAGAAACTTATCAAAATGATGGATCTCCAGATTTTAATTTTATAATTCGTAATTTATTTAACTATTCGTAATTTATATATAAAATATCGAAGACTATTAGTTTAACTATTAGTTATATTTCTAATATATTTTGGAAGATATATGAAGAAAAAAGTAAAAAGAAATTGAATTTTGTTAAATCAAAATTTAAATCAAATTATATTGTATTAAAATTAATATTGACATTTTTCAACTGATTCAACAATACTTTTCACAACGAAAGTTATCTGACAATATAACATTTAATTTTCTCTTCTGTTATCACGCTTCGAAATTAGTTAATTAAACAATTTACAAATATTATTGCATCCTTACCTGTATGAATACTGTGAAATAAATGACTGCGATCGTGGTAGTGACGAACATCGGTTGTAAAGACACGTGTTTCGGATCGATCAGTAAGACCAGAGCAAATGCTACGGCACCTCGCAAACCACCGTAAGACATCACGAATTTCTCCACCTTGTTCAGCTTGTGCAGTCGGAATTGATTAGCCAACGCTGTCAAGAAGATCACGCCTGAAAATCCATTTCAATCCAAGTCAGCGCGTTTAACCCTCTACAAACAGCATGTTACATGAAATCTAGCCACTATTTCCGCAGTCAAATGCCAAAATTTGATATACATGATATACATCTATCTTATTTTTTTTTAATTGAGATATATATATATATATACCATTCCATGTATATTTATAATATATGTTAGTTTGTCAAAGATAGCACGTAGTTTAAAAAAAGAAAAAGTAAAAAGGACAGATTCTATATTTGAGAAACATTGTGATTTTTCATAGTTGAACAAACTTTAAAGTTGCTGTACTATAAAAGTTAGCAAAACATGACATATCAGGCTTTGTCATCTGACCACAGATTTATTTCTGGGTTCTATCTCTGTTTGCAATAAATATTATTAGGTTTCCTCTTTCACGTGTAAAACTGGAAAACTGTGATTGATTGTAAATTGTTCTTTTGTAAAAAGAAACATTTCTGTTTGCAACAATTGATAATTTCAATTTCTGAAAAAATTGTTGTAAACTTTTTTCTAAAGAAAAAGATATTTTGATAATTAACATTTTCAACTTTTTATGAAATAGTAAAAAAGATTTTTTTTTACAGAAATTCATTCATTTGTAAAAAATCCACTCACAATAATTTTTTAATTACATTTTTTTTATGTTGCAATAAAAAATCTGTCGTTTATCTTTCTATAAAGAAAAATAATTTCCTTTGTAAAAAGAGGAAATTTTTATTCACGAAAAATGTCAGTTTTTATTCTTTATGTGACAGTGAAAAATTGAAGTTAATCGTTGTTTTAATCTGACAACGAAAGGCTATAGTTAATCGCGATTCCTATTTCGCAAAAAAAAAAAAAAAAAAAAAAAAAAAAAGAAAAGAAAAAAAGAAAAAAAATGAAATATCCGGATCTGAAAAAAGTAGGATATTTTCAGACTACTATAGGGATGACGATGAATTTTTTAAGTGCAGCTAGTGGCCAGCGATTTAGCGATAAACCGTCGATGGAACAGGAAGCCATAAGCCCGTGACAGTAAGCCCTGATGTAAACTGGTGGTTGCGGAAGAAGCTAGACGAATCTTGTTAAGAGTATTTCCAGATATTTCACGATTTAACCGAGAAGATAGATTAGAAAAGTTCGAGTTTTCTCAAGACTATTCTTTTCGTTCATTTTAATGACGAATGTCAATCTCGACATTGATTATTTAAATAATTAAATAGAATAGAAATAGAAAAGTACAACTGAAATATCCATCAAAAGATCGGAATTAATGCAAAAATTTAATTTTCAGAAAGTTTTTCATCTTCTTTGCTTTTTCGTTGTTTAATCCACTTTATTTTTTAATTCTTTTGTTGCAGAGTACATAAAATTTTACCTTTGTAATATTACGTTTGATTTTATACGTTTCTCTCGTTATATCATAAAAATAGAAATTCTTTCTAAAAAAATAAGTTGGATACAGTATTATAAACTTTTATGCAATTAATTGTTGTACTTTATAAAGCAAATTCCTTACAATAATAAACTTATTATGATATTATACTATGTGTAATATAAATTTATATAAATTTACTCAAATTTTAAAAGTAGTTATTAAGAAAAATAATATAAGTTGCATTTATAATGGAATTGCGAATATCTTGTATATACTATATATACAAATTCGCAAAAAAATTACAATAAATCCAACAATTTTTAAAAAGTTTTCGTCTTGAAAATCATTACTTCATCAATATCTCAGGATTATATTAAATAAGTATACCATCTAAATGGAAATTAGCCATCCTGTATAAACTTATTGATAGAATATTGATGACAAATTCATACGTCGAATACATCATGGCACCAAATTATCACCAATACTCTTCGCAAAAACCATCTCAGAAATTACTATCGTCTCTCAAAATCGCTCTCATTCAACTTCAACAGAATTAAGAGGCTAATATCGCCAAAACGGTAAAGCAATCATCCTCGCAAAACAACAACTGGATCCCAACCGAACTACTTAATCTTCACCCCTTCTGCTTATCCAAATTATCCGAAACGACACGAAACAATGCCCGGGGCGGCACGTGCCAAGTTTGCCGGCATCATCCCGCCTCGTTATCCGGCAAAAAGGCAAATACCAAAGCGCAAGAAACGCCTATTCTTGGCACGATCGCGTAACGGTTTCGCTAAGTAAGTGACACGCGATAAGCCATGAATCGGTTTAAACCTTAAGACTCCCCCCTTATCTCTTGATACCATTAACAAGACCTATCCCTCTTAATCCAGTTTCGTATCGTCCAGTTTGACGCGTCGATTGGACACACGTGAAACCGATTACTGTCACGGATTCTTTGTATGACAATGTGCGCGACAATTGATGATTCCACACCCTCAACCTTGAGGGGGCTGGCATACTCACCGACGATGCGATAGATCGAGCAGAAGACGATGGTCATGACGACGAACCACGTGTTCCAATCGTGGTGGTTGTTCACGGTCGCCACCCCGAGGAACATAAATATGATGGTTTCCGAGCTGCTCGACAGCATTTTCATCGTGTATTTGACCGTGGTGTGCGACTTGTGCGATATATTCGCCTCCACGTAATTCTTCATGGTGATGCCGCAGAAGGTGATCCTGTGACAAAGGAGAGGTCA
Source organism: Apis florea (assembly GCF_048593485.1). Taxonomy (NCBI): domain Eukaryota; kingdom Metazoa; phylum Arthropoda; class Insecta; order Hymenoptera; family Apidae; genus Apis; species Apis florea. The sequence goes on from NW_028256803.1 coordinate 47,449, forward strand.
CGGTTAATCGATGGGGGGAGAGGTGGACGACACAAAGGGGACGAATATGGCGCGAGGGTGGTATTCGAGGCTACAGAGTTCGTGTATCGATCGTAGTCAGTACGTTTCGTAAACGTCGCTGAAATTAATTCGAACGTACGATCCGAGGGTTTACGAAATCGGTGGCTAGAGGCGTCTATTCGATTTACGATATGGATGCGACTGTTGTACACATATGTACTGGAAATTTGTGCGTACATTTGTCTGACTGGAGACTACTATTTGGATCCAGGTTTAGATCCATCCATGATTCACTTGTTAATGTGTGGCGAGAGGAAATTTGATAGGGATTTAATCTCTTGAGGGAAATTGGCGTATATAGTGTCTAGTCAGTCGTGAAAATCTTCGTACGTCTTACATTATCTTGCAAGGAAATTTACGTAAGTCTGATTTAATTAAATTTTGTGTGTAAAATTTGATTGTGGATGTAATGAATTAAATTTAGAGTAATTTTTGTTATTAAATGATGGAATCAACTCTCATCTTCGTTCTTGTGGTTCGAGTTAATATGAATTAATGAAAATATGGACATTAAATAGATATAATTTGCGAACTCTTATGAGTAAGATTAGGATTATTATTGTTAAATGTTGTTATTAGAGAAAGATGAAATAAAGAATAGAATAAAATTTAGTTTTTAGTTTTTTAAAATTTACATCGAGCTCTCTACTTTCGTTAATATATAAAATACAATCTTTTAAAATAGAGTTCATTAATTTATTTCATAAGAACGTATATAATATACACGTAAATCTTAATAAAGATATGAAAATGTAGTCAAATTTTGAACAGTTTCTAAAATAACTAAGTACGAACTCCAAGTAGAGTAGGGATAAAATGTGAAACGTGACTTGAGTTAAACATCTTCATCATAACAAAAATATCTTACATTCATATCTTTTAATATTTATTCTAATTTTCGATCCTTCTAGAAATAATAAGAGATAATTGAATTCTTTTCGATTTTGTATCGTATATTTCTGAATTAATATTCTCAAAAATTTCTGATGAAATTAATTCCAAAATTTCCACACACTTCTAAAGATATTAATATTTGAAAATCATTCATTTGATTCAGTCTGAATTTGCGAAATTATTCGAGCATATTATTAAATTTATATTATTAAAATTTTATTTAGGATTATATTTCATTTTTTGGATGTTAGTCTCATTTCTTCATCAATCGAATTTTCTTCAATTTTTTTTTTTCAAGAATTTGTCTATTCTTTATTTGACAATGTATCTTCTTAAAAAAAAAATTTACTTTTATATTTATTTTCCAAATTTTCCTTAATCTCGTTATAGAACAGTAACTCAATTTTTCGCATTATAAAAGTATCGCGTTTTACTGCGTTCTACTTTACTTTTAAGAGCAACTGTAAACACATGTATAAAGTATAAATTAAAAGTACAATATCTTCCATTTAACGATCGATATCTCTTCGTTGTCCAAATATTGCACATATCTTAAGCTCTTAAAACAAATAAATCATCCGTTCCGCTATAATTACATCACACTCATCCTTCCCTCTCTTTATTTAAAATCCTTTTGTTCGTCAATCGAACACATGGCACTGTTTAATCGTATAAAAAAAAAATCACGATAGCCGAGCAAGAAGCAGCGATTACGGGTTAAGCATATTTGAACAGTTATTACACAGGGCGTACTTTGCATCGGGATCGATCATCGCTACCAACTTCCCCAGGAAACGTGTAAATAATAGACTTAACGAGAATCGTGCTGCTATCGTAAGGCTTTCGAACATTTATAACGACGATCTGTTACTTTCCTTCCTCTCTTGCTCCTTCTTTTTTTTTCTTCTTTTTAATAAAGACTCAGCCTTGGGCGAGTTATCGAGTAAATCGACGATCACGAAAAGAGTGGGGCTTCCCTTTAACCTTTTTCTTCTTTCCACGACACGGTTCAAGGATTTGATAATGAAAAAAAAGAAAAAAAAAAGAAAAAAGAAAAAAGAAGAAGAAGAAAGAAAAAGGAAAAAGGAAAAAAATATGAGGAAAAAACTTTGAAGTTTCGTTTCGTCGTTTAAAGAACGGTTTCAGGGGATTGATTAAAAGTGTATCGATGAATCGTCTCGCCCTTGGATGACGAGGTAATATGGCGAGGTTTCATCGAATATGCTATATATATGTAACGATTCGCGTGAGAGCTGGGAGGTCCTTTTTGGAATTTATTGCCGGCCGAGAGCGTGTCGAGAGAAGTGAATTGGCACACTCGTGTTGCACATTTCTAGGTCGCGGTGGCCACGTGCAGGGCATTTTCGGTTTATCGATGTAAACAAGGGAAATTTGCATATGTTACAGAGTTGTTTCGTTGATGAACTGGTTTTCTGGAGTTTTGTGTTTTATTACCTGTACGAGATTGACCGCACAATTAACTTTCACTGGTATAAGTTTACCAGTTATTGCTTCGAGATATATTATTATTTTTGTTTGTTATTTAAATCACATGGGAATATTGAGAAAGTTTCTATTTTAATATAAAAATAACTACTTATTAGATTCTTTCTTAATTGTATTTAATAGTTATTACGAAAGTATACTTGTTTGTTGTTCGTGTAGTTTTCTCTAAATAATTTGCACCAAAGTGTCATCAAAGTTTCCAAACAATACTAATTACAAGCTTTTATTACAAAAAATATTTAAATATGAAGTTGGAAATTTGTAAATTGAATGAGAGAAATTCTTCGAAAAAATTTATAATCATTATTTTTAAAAATTAAAATATGGAAATGGAAATAATTCAATCTAAAAATCTTCTCAATTAACTGAAATAAAATTTCAGTTTTATAAATATTTCCTTATTCCTTTAAACAATCTGTTTTGATTTCCAACCCTCTTTTGTAATATTCAAATATATCGTGATTTTCTCTTTGCTGCTTTCCCTACTTTTGAATTAATTAACAAGAGAATCATCCCCTTGTAAAATAAGAATTTTAAAATAATGTACATGTATAATTTAGAGTCTTAATTTAATTTTCTCGAGTCTAAAACTTTCGAAATTCAAAACTATCATTTTTCTCTCTTCTTTTTCTTTTTTCTAAGAAACATTATTTAAAAAATTTTAATCTCTAGAATTCAAAGAGATTTTCTAATCAACCAACTATTAATAACAATCATCCTTTTGATAGAATTAAAAATTTCCATTTGAATTTCGAAAGTTTCCAATCAGAAAAACAATGATTCCCACTTTGCAAACTCCTTTAAAACTCACAAGTTTCACACATTAGAAACCACACCCTTAAAAACCCATTCAAAGTCACAATATACCAATTATCGAATGATCATTGAACTTAGAGAATCTCTAAAGCATTCACCAGAAGAGGATCAATTTACTCACGCCAATATGCTGGACATATGAAAGATCTCGGCGTTCAGGTAGGCCAGGTAGGCCATGACGAATATGAAGATGGGCTCGATCACGCGAACCTGATGGGTGAACCTTGTAACGAAACCGGTACCAAAGCCCCATATCACCCCTATTATCGTGCCACCGATCGCCACCACGAAGAACGAAGCCAATCCCGAAAGCACGTCCGTATAAAGTATTTCCGCCGGCCCTATCTCGTTGTAAGCCTCGAACATATGGTACAGCACCTGTGTGTCATTAAACAACCGTAACTTATTAAGCTGTTCCAATGAGATTAAGAGATTTCGCGAAGTTAATTAGAAATTCTTCTGACTGCAATGGGATCGTGGAGATGTGTCTCACGGACAAGGAAATCGTACAATTTGATGTAATATAATAATCGTTATTGGCAGATCGAAGATTATCTAATTTGGACTGAGATTTGAATTCGTTCTAATAATAATTTCAACTTTATTATTCGTCGAATAATTTGATTAGAACTCATGCTCTGTATCATTTTCTGTATATATTTAAGCGTATAATTATTTATTCCAATATGGAGGGATAAATGGGGCACTTTCGATTCTATGAATCCATTTATTTTGGGTTAATTTTAAGCGAACTGTAAATATAAATGATCGAACGACAGAATGATTCAATCGAAATTAATCGAGCGTTAAGAGAAACATCGTTTAGGATATTAATATTTTTAACAAGTATTTTTGTTCATTTCTTTAATTACGATATTTTTAAAAAAATATTTCTTCTATCTTTCTTTTTTTCCAATCTCTTTTTTGAATAATCACTGAACTATATTTAAAAAAAGTCTAGAGTTTCCTAGAACGCATTAAGAGGGCTTAAATCGCGCATAAGCAATACTTACCACGGTGACAGCGTCGTTCAATAAGCTCTCCCCAAAGACAACGATGTACAAGATTTCGTTCACGTGGATTTCTTCGAAGACAGCTAACACGGCGACAGGATCAACTGCGCTGATCAACGCGGAGAACAGGAACATTTGCAGAAGTGGTGTTTCGAATCCGAAAAGACCACTCTTACCCAACACCCACAACGAAGCACCTATGAACAATTTAAAACAATACTTATGAGTAAGAAAAAAAGAAAGAAAAATATAAAAATTTTTATTTAATCAACATTTACCCGTTCAATATTTAACTTAATTGAAATTAAATGCGATTAAATGCGATTGAAATACAGTTATTGAAAATTTAGAAACTGTTCATTAAAAGATCAAAACGCAAGTTGTTGGATTTTCAATAATTTGGTTAAATATTTCATTCGTAAGCTCGTTTAACCGCTTTAAATTATGAATGTTAAGTACTTTATAGATTATTCCATTAATTTTCGATAAAATTGGATTTGAGCCAATAACAGATGTTCACATGTTTGCGTTTTAAATATATTTATTTTTTTTTTTTTTGAAAAAAATTGTTTAATGGACATATTATTCCCTCTTTTTAAACGGGATTAAAATTGTAGAGAACACGATAATTCCGAACAGGAAGAGATATTCGTTCAACGTATTATAATGCACAAAGAATAATTGTATCGTATAATTGTTGTCGAACAACAAGTTGATACAAAAAGTTATTTCAAACTTTTAACAGTTCATTCGTTAATTGTTTAAAAGTTTATTACGTTTAACAATGTTTCTCATTATAATAGAGTTTATAATATTGAATACTTTTTTTTAATACCATTATTATACACATTATACACATTCATTATTCGAAGTTACTGGGTTATCTCTATTTGAAACGACTTCGATCAAATAACTTGATTTGTACGAATTCAAACTTGAATTAAAACTTGTATTTAGTTCACTTCAATTCGCTAATCTATTGAATTCGAAGAACTTGATTAATCTAAACGAAACTTTATTATTAACAAGACTACCAATATTCATCAAACTTAAAATCGAAATTTTTATTTTAATTATTTATCGTTTGACCGAGTCTTTTTTTCTTCTTCTTTAATTTATATTTTAATTTTCACAGACTAGAAATATTATATATGTTGTACATTTACGTACATACTTCGTATACTGTCGTGTTATATTATCGTTATATCTTCATATTATTTTTGACATGTAAGAGGGCGTGCAATCTACTATCTTTTCTAAAAGTAGCGATCATTAATGACAAAAACTAAAACACAATTTACTAGCAAAATGTTACGAGACGATCACAAAAATAGAATAAAATTTTATTCTTATAAACTAGTTCTTTTTTGATTATTAAAATAGTTACAAAGATATGTTTCTATTTCGATTCTCATATCAGTTATATTTATACTTTTTCGATTTGATTCAGTGGTTTATTTCCAATTTTCTCCTTGATTGGTTTCTTCTTGTCTATCGGTAACAGAAAATGAACAATGAATTCTGTAACGATGAATACGATATGATATATAGTATAATTATTCTAATTTATAATAAACTATATTCTCATTTCTATTCTTAATCCACCAATGATTTTAATTCCTCGATAATTAAAACCATCTATTTTATCTTTGACGAAGTTTCAGCGAACGAATGATGAAATAAATTCCATAATGATTTATATTTTAATTTATAATAAAACGTATTAAACGTGAGTGTTACTTCTTTTTTTATATTAAATATTTTCACATCATATTCTTAACCTATCAATCATCCTTCTTCTATTCCACTCATGAATCATATCTGGCTCTATATAATATAACAAATTCTAAACAAGAAGTCCACGTATCGATTTCATTGAATCGATGAATCAATAAATCGACAGAATAAAAATCGTCACTATAAAATATTTCGATGATTAATTCACCGATAATAATAATATCGTAAGAGATCTTACCAACTACGTGGAGTCTTTAATTATCGCGGACATCATCGTCCTCTCGTGTAAGAGAAATGTTTCGTAACGATGAAGCGCCGTTTCGTGAACGACACGTGCCACAAACAGAAATTGCGTGGGCAGTTCGACGTCCGTTTTCACTCTCGATACAGATCTAGATGTGGGACTCTTTGTATATTGGGTGATTACGAAACACCGACCGACTAAACTTTGCGAAGATATTGACGTACGAAAGTGATCGACTTAAGTAACTTCAAATATAGAAAATAATCGGATATTGAGTCGAACCACGAGTATCGTGTGCATTGCGAATTTTTCTATATAATCTATTACGTTAGATATGATTTATGATGGAAAGGTGGTTGAATTTAAATAAAAAATTAAGATTTACGTTTAATTACGTTGAATTTTCAATATAAATTTGATTTTTTAAATTTATAAATTCTTATTAAGAAGTCTTCTTTTTATTTTTATTGTGAAAATCATGATAGATGAATATATGTTTAATATTATACAACATATGTAAAATATGTATTAAATGAAGTGATGATTGCATTTTTTTATTAATTGTGATTTAACTCCTTGATATTAATATGTTTAAACTTTGAAATAACAAATGATTAGCCAAATATAGCCTAAAATTTCCTATGCAATTTTCCTGAAGGGGATTCAAGAAGATTGTAAATTAAAAAAAAATGAGTATAAACAAATATGTGTATTCGTGTAAGATGCGTACACGCATAATTGATTGAAAGTGAGAATTATTTTATCAAGTTTTTATTTTATTCTGAAGAGACAGCTAACAAATAATAATAATAATAATAATAATACGAAAAAATATATTTTATTTGCGAAATAAATGGAATTAAATTTTAAAATATTCTATCGAATTTGATACTGGAAAGATTTATCGAATTGCATGATTTAATTGCCTCGAAACTACTTTTATAATATCAAATGCATTTTAAATAAATTTTTGATCTGGATAAAAAGAGCGTAGATATAAAAGAATTTGTTACTACTGATTTCCCTATTTTGTTAAAATTCCCGTAAATCATTCAGATGACGTGAAAATACACGATGCTGTTAGTGAAGTGTTGACAGACTTTACCATTTAATCAAGAACGAATGTTTTATTCCATTACGAGAACTAATTAGCTCTGTAAAGTGCACTCGCGCGATTCTATCGCATCAAAAGCTGCTTATGTTCGAGAAAGAAGTGTTCCTGGACCAGCATCAATAATCTCACGAGCAATTTTCAGAATCACTCTTCATCATGCATTTCTACGAAAGTAACACAAAGGAAAGAAAAGCTAAATAAAGTAAAAGTTGCAAAAGTATCCAAAAGGGAGATATTATTATGAAGCTAAATACAAAGTAAAGAAAATGAGAAAATTTACATTTTCAACGAGACTTCTTTTAAAAAAAAAGTCTAACTACTACTTTTTAAAAGAGCAATTTATCTCGATTTATATTCGAAAAGAACATTCGCATCCATGATCTTTTTAACTCATCCACTCGTTTTTTCAAAGAGGAGATTAAAAATAAAAAAAAAAAAAGATCAATCCAACTAAAATTATTATTCCTAGAAGGAAAAAAAATTAAAAAAAAGAGAGGATTTATTCTTGCATTCGTTACCTGATAATTAACATTGAATCATTGATGAACCAATTCAGGTGAGGTTACTCAATTTTAGAATAGATTATTTTAATTTTCAAATATAAAAGATGAACGAGAATGAAAGAAATTATGGAGCAAAAATAAAATTTATATTTCTAATTTTCCATCAAAAATAATTCCTCCTCTTATGATCATAAATTATTAAAATAAAACACATTCCATTTCTCGTCAATATTGAAATAAAATCATGCATACACATTCAAGGTGTGTACAATCCATTTTTACCAACCTATCGACAACGTGTTAAATATAGTCCCAACGACGGCGAACAGAAGTATCGTTCCCAGATGGTCGAAGAACAGTCGGTTCGGCATGAAGTATCCAGCATCCAGAATAATGGGAGGCAGCATGTAGAGGAAGAACGTGTCGGGGGTGAGAGGCGACACGTGGACACTGCTCGCCTGGAACAGTAGGACACCAACCACGACGCCGACAACGATCAGCAAACAGGATTCCGGAAAGATCTTGCTGAGCTTCGGCGTCATGTGGAAGCCTGTAAACGCATACTATCGTGATTTAACACTCGTTCAGCGGTCGTATGTAAAATGGAAAGAAAGGAAAAAACGGGAAACCCTTTTGGTGGTTGGGCATAGTGGTAGGATGCAAACAATGGTTCTGTTATTAACCCTCGTTTGGAGAACAGCGAGGCTCGAGCTACTTTTTAAACCGCCTGTTGCGGGGAAATTGGTTTCCTTGTCTCTGGTTTTTGGTGCACCCCTTTTTCGATGGTTTGGGAAAGTGGAAATTTCGTTGGATGGTGCTGGGTGTGGTTGCAAATATTTGTTATATTGCTGTATTGCATCTGTTATTATTTATACCGTGGAGAGTTAAATTTGAAATTTGATTTCAAATCGATCGAAGTTTCAACGTATAAAATAATTAGAGATATTAATTTAATAGAAATAAGTGAGCATAGATGTGTTATTGTGTTATGAAAATATGAATATTCAATCGTGTTATGGCTACCGCGAATCTATGCGAATGTTTATATACATTATATATCAAATTTATTCTCTTGATTTATGAGGTATATGTATTATTATTATTCATTGTATGCAGAACTAATTTGAAATTTAATTTCATTCGATTAAAGTTTTATTGAAATTATATTTCTCACATATTGAAAATGTTAATTCAATACGAATATTTCTACATAGATCCATTGTTGATTGCGAAAATATGAAAATTCATTCAAGTTATGAATAGCTTTGAAAAGTAAAGCTTGTTGAAATATAAACTAGTATAAACTAGTTGGATGAAATTTTAAATATAGCCAGTAAAAGATTAAGAAATGCTTGTATTAAACTAGTCAATTTCAAAAGTCAAATTAATCAATTTCTTTTTTTAAGGATATATGATTTATAGGATTAAGTGATTAATTTATAAATGGCTCAAATTTTGAAGATCGTATAAGTCTATTTTAAATTTACCTGTATTAATAATTATTAAACTGATAAATATTCAATGAGAAAAATTTTTAATCAAATCCATGCTATTTTGAAAAAATGAATATATTTATAATATATATAAATGAATTTTCTTTGCAATTGGGATATTGAATATTTTTATGATTTAATCAATTTATGACGTAATTAGTATTTGCAACGTTCGTTATTTGTATTATTCCATTATTCTATTATTTGTTTAAAATTTTTATAAAAAAAAACTAAAATGTATTTACATCACGAATTCGTTTGATATATGATTCAAAAAAAAATTTGCATTGGAAAATTAAATTGTTAATCAATAACTTGCATAATTGTAGTGCAAAGGATATTCGATTTTTCGTTATTTTTGTTGTTGTGTTTGGTTTGTTTCGTTTATTTAAATTTTCATATCAAGACCACACGAAAAAAGCACGATATATTTTATTGATTTTATTTTTGTCGATTTTCATTTTCGTATCCCATTTTAATTAAAAAAATTTAATACTTTAACCTTTTTAAAATTGAACTCTTTTCCATCTGTGAAAAGATGATCGTTTTCATTATTTATTAACTTTAAAAATGCATTATTTCTGAATCTCATTTCACTGAATTCATGTTAATAATAAAAAAATAAATTGTTTGACTAATAAATATTTGTAGTATATAATATTGCGTATACGCAACATCAAGCGTGAAAAGGTTAATATGACCTAGTTAGAAATGGGAACAACCTTTTAGGGTCAAAGATACAAGTCTTCAATAAATTAAGTCTAAACTTTTGAAGAAGATATATAATTAAAAACCATATAATTATTGCTATAACAAAGAATATATCTATATAATGTTAAAAATCAAATAAATACATGACAAATATTATTCTGATGATGAAATTGATTGATAGACTCTTCAATTTTTCATTTTTTATAAAAATTAAAGAAATGTGATACATATTTTTCTACTATAATATTTATTTTTGAATAACATTTTAAATTAAGCAATGAAAAAATGATATTTAAATGCATTTTTAAAGTGCATACATGATATCTTGCAGACATTATTGTCAAATACAAGGTAGAAATATTGGCTTTTATTCTTGCAAAATAAATAGAATCTATAAAAAGCCAGGTGATATGAGTATGGTAGTTCACGTGCACGTTGCAAACACGATCGATGCTATTGAGAAACAAGTAGAACCTCTGTTATTTGAATCTCCAGTTTGTGGATGTTCTATTAAGGTCTCTGAACAGTGTATTATCGATACTGTTGTATTATTCTCTCCTATTTCGCAATGGGAACGTTTTACACTGATTCGAAATATAGTAGAATGTAACATAATGTACCTCTATTTATAGAGTTTAATATGAATCTAATATCCAATAGTCATTTATGTAACCAGTGGTAACATTTAAGGAATTAATGTTTAATAAGTGGACAAACCATGAGACCTATTTAATAATAGGTTAAAATTATTCCAAATAATAGAAATGGATAAGTACTTTCTATAAATTATTTGTCGAAAAGAGAAAAATAAAAAAATATTTAAATAATTTATAGGATTTATTCGGATTAAATTTATTTGCATTCGTTTGAATTTTTCAAACAATAGAAAACAAGCTACGATTTTATCATTATTTTATAAATATACGAATAAACATATAGAGAAATGTATATTCGAACAAATCGGATTAAAATTCGGTCGTACATTTCCATTTCGATAATTTTCAATATTTTCTGCAATTTTGTTTCATGTTTTTATAGAAAATTATCTACTATCAACTATATATCAATGTTTCGAAAATTATAGAGAATCAAGTTTATTTCAAGCAAACAATGAAATCTATCTTCTATCTTCTAACTATTCTCTTTCATAAAATATTTATTTAAATATCAATTAATTTAGAAATTTATTTTTCAAATATATCTATTATCTTTCATAAATTTCAATATTATAGAATAAAAAAAAGATCTATATCGTTGATGGAAAACAATAATGAAAGCTAAATCGTAAATCAAATATTATCTTTTATCTTCCGTTTAATAAAATTTCAATATTGTCATAAATAAAAGAGAAGAAAATCCACGTTGTTCCAAGCAAACGATCTCATTTCTTTTAATTACTAGCTTTCACAAAACATCAATCTCAATTATTTATCACTTTTTAATTATACCGTATTCACGAGTCTCAATATTATCGCAAGGAATAAAAGAAAATCCATATCAGGCAATAATGAAACCTCAATTGTAAATTAAATATTATTCTATCTTCCATCCAACAAATCTCAATATTGCCACAAGGAATGAAAAAGAAGCTAGTGCAACCAAACAGCAATAATTTTTCTATCCTTCGAGTATCATCTCTTAGAATATATTTACCAAATCTCCATATTATATAAAAAAAATAAAACGTCAAATATTATTCGCAAATCAAATTCAACTCTTTCGAACGATCTCTCGATCCAAAGTTAAAATCCATAAAAGATCATCGATCCTCTCACGCTATCAACTATCCAACAAGATCAACAAACAACCATCAGAGCCTCTGAACCAGAACCAGAAGTTCCAAGTTCAAGATTCCATACCTATTTTCGCGATGCTGGCAAAGAAGATCCATATTCCAATGACAAACGGTGTCTCCACACGATGAAACTCCACGGACATGATCTTGTACTCCGGCTTGTGTTTCTCGACCTTCTCGACAGCATGAGACGATAGAAGTTCGATCGAGTTCGCCCCTTTTTCTTGTCCAGAGGAGAGACTTCGAAAAGAGACATCATCCGGGAGGGAGCCATCGATAGGGCCCATTGGTCCAAAGCTTTTGCCTGGATACGGTTCCCTGAGATCCCTGGGGAACTCGTGGTCGTCGACGATAGGTCCATGCATCGCATAATCGTTGATGGGTATCCGCCTGTCCGGTTGCAGATGATCGGGCACAGATTCGTAAAATTTGACCAAGCCTGTCTGCCCGCCTGTTGGCCAACCAGCGACGAGTAGGATGAGCACAAACGCGATCATCGTCGAGGTGACAGCACGTGTAGCCATGACGACGTGACACGCCGACTGTGGTGCTGATCGCGGGGACCGCGCTGCTCGTTCGCGCTCGTCCACCGATGCTGAGTCACCCTCAGTACCATCAGAAGAGACCTCCAACCACGAGGAACCTACACCTTGAAAGGCTCCCGCTGTTCAAAGAGTCAGCACCCTCCTGCACTCGAGCTCACCCTTCAACTCCCCTTGGCGCACGACTCGCGACACGATCGTTCGCAAGAGAGACTTCTACGAGTTATTCAACGTCGAAAATTATTATTATTATTATTATATAATTTGACTAATATTGATCGTTTAAGAGGTTGAGTTTGTATTGTATCACACGTGGAAGACGATCGTTTCACTAACCGACAATACGGTTTGTCTATTTTACACTTTTTGTTCAATCAAGAGTTCGAGGTTAAGACGAGCCAATGTTTATTGCTTGTACGGCAGGCATTTTACGGCTCTTGGACTAGCCGGTCTGTTTTTTGTCACTGATTTAATCATAACAAGAGTGGAGACGGAGAAAATACACACACGATTCGCGATAGGAACTACGAGTTTTTGTTTGAACAGTATATATACAGTTTCGAGATTCTTCCTCTTCTGAAATCGAGATTATAACGTTGGATTTGGATTTGTTAAGCCCGGAATATTTCGCGTATATATCGATTCCACGAGACACAGCTGGGATCCTGGTGGCGAGAAGCAGCTAAGTTTCCATCCTTGTCTCGATCGTGTCGGCCCGACTGTTTCTATATTTGTATCCTCGCTGACCTTTTACGACAGCCACGAGTTCTCTAGCCAATTTTCCAGTCGTGATGTCAACGAACCCTTCGATACGCTTGGTGGGAGCAAGAGAGAGTGGGAGGTGACCTGGACGACGGGCAAAATCGAAATCCATATTAGTTCCAGAGAGAAAAAAGGGGTGAGAGGTATCCACGATTGGCGTATTTGTTTTGCTACTCACCCACGTTCGACGCTGTTTCTCTCTCGCGAGCGTGCTCTCTACGCGCCGTTTATTGGCCGGTTATCGACGACAGAGAGTTTCCTCGTCGTCGGTACGCAGCTGCAACACAGACCAACAGGGATCAGTCTTTCGTACAACTTTTATCTTACATTGTAATAACTCAACCAACTCGCGTTTACGTTCCTCTGGATGGCCTCGCGATTACGATCGATCACCCGCCCAGATTCGACTAAACTCTTCCCTCTTAAACGCTCCTCCAACGATTTTTATATACACCTTTGCTCAACCACAACCGATCCACTCTAAATCTCTCATTCAGGCCAACCCAGTTGAACGAAAAACACTCTCCAACAAGACATGGAACTACACGAACGTGGTATTCACGGATCAGAAAGGGAGGCAGCGGGTCAATCGCTGGTCCAGACCTTCTCCTTCTTCACGCTGGCACCTGACGATACACCACCCTGCTGTCCCCTTCAGGATTGTTCGGCGAGGACGCTGGTTGACACAGGGCGGATACGACGCAGCGGCGGCCGGCCAGATACATCGTGGTGTCGTTAAAATGGAAGGTTTCCTCGTTCCCAGGTTTCAGCGGTGCGCTTCGATCGACCGTCACGGCAGCACTGCGCGAGCAGTGATCGTGGGGCCGCGCGCCGGCTCTCGAGAGAGCTTACGTCCACGTCGTGCACACGATCAACACCATTGCGACGAATGAGACACCAGCGGCTAAGGGCAGCCACGAACGTTGCCAAAAACGTGCGTGTAGCTGGCGACGAGGCCACCCTCGACGTCGCTACTGATACCCGATGGACGTGTGTGCACCCCTTCCTTCTCTAACTCTCGTCGCCTCGGCATAGCCCCTTCTCGCTCCCTCCATCGCCTCTCGAACTCCTTCTCTCGCTCCCTCCACCGTCTTCTATCGCCTTCTCTCTCTCTCTCTCTCTCTCTCCTTTGCCTTTCGTCGAAGCGCCTCCAGCCAGCTGATCGTTGCGGAACCCGCGCAGGCGTCGCGACGCTTCGATATAGAGACGTCGCTGCTGGGTGTGCTTTGCACGCCGCCTCGACGCGAAACGTTTTGTTGTCCGCTCTCGAGATCCGGCCACGCACCAATGTTGCGTGCGAAAAGGGGGATTACTGGAATTCTGCGTGACACGGAATGATCGATAATCAGGGATGGATGAAGGGTGTATGGATAAAGGGATAGACGGAACGGGATATTGAATTGCAGCGGCGGGTTTGCAGCTTTGTTTGCAGATGGCGGGAATTGGAGAAGCGGATGGAGGGATTGGAGATCGTGCTTTGCTTTGCTTCCGCGCGGATTTGTTTCTCGACGACGTTAAAATGTGGTGTCTGATCTCTGAATTCATGAGATTTGAAACTGGATATTGCACGAGAGTGATAATTTTGATTTTAGAGAGGTTTTACGTTTCACGTTTTTTTTTTTTTTTTTTTTTTTTCTATGATTGGAATCACGCGCGGCCAAGATTAACGATTATTGATCCGTGTTTGAGTTTGTGTGCAGTGTTCGATCTGTACCTCATTTTGGTATTAATTCAAAATTAATGCCGCAGATATCAATCTCCGCATAGATAGGAATATTGATCGAAGAGTTAAGTGGTTTAAAATTGTTGATCGTGCGACGAAATACACTTTACACTTTCGACTGTTTTTCATCCCTTTAATTATAACAAATTGAGCAAATTTTATTTGGAATACAGATAACAATTTCGAATAACGAATTATTTCAATTATTTTATTCAGTCTCTTTTTTTTTTAGTAATAAGAAAAATAAATTTATATTTAAATTTCACTCGAGTAAAATAATCTTATAATATGAAGAATAATAAAATCAGAAACTATATAAAAGAAAAATATGATTATTTAATTAATCATCATTAAAGTATCTTTAATTTAAACAAGTATCTAAAATTAACAAAATTTTACATTATCTCTGATATTAATTTTAGGCGATTCAAGCGAGAAATGCTGTATTTATCGATGCAATTGGATTACAAGCTGTTATGGGATGTTTCCACGTGTAGTTGTATATAGATAGATATAGGTCAGCTATGTAAACCAACATCACGAAATCCGATCGAAATCCGATCTTTGGAGGAGAGAACGTACATGTAGATTTCCACGCTTTTGTTTTTATTCCTGCGATTTTTTTTTTTTTTTGCGACATGCTTTGCAGGGGAAATTCTCTCAAGAATATTTAATGAAATGCATCGCGTTTCGCCCCCAATGAGAATCGGGCACGAAACAGTAAGTCTATAGGGAATTGCACGATTCAAAGGGTCACTTTAATGTTCCTTTCGATTACATTAAGCAGAGAACAGTCTTTGTTTCTTCATGTTTCGCGTTGCGCATCTTCATTTTTTAGTATTGCTGCAGATTAAATTTCAAAGTAGGTCACTGGGATAAATTTATATTTAATTTTATCTCGTGGCAAGTAGATATTTTTAGACGTTTAAATATAAAAAAAATATTTAATGAACGAAATTAAAATATCAATGTACGATATATCATACGAATGATACGATGAATATATTAATAATAATTTCATCAATTGCGCCAAATATTCAATTAAAAATTTTTATCTAGGATATTTAATTAATTGATATGTTAATAATACATCTGTACATATTTCGAAATATTACGTAGAATTAAATTTTCAATAAAGGAAAACACGAAATTGATCTTTATTTTTTCGTATTGAAATATTATTTAGAATTAAAAAATATAACTCCATGCCAAAATTAAAATTTTTTAGAATAACAATTCTAAAATATTTTTAATATTGAATCTATCATGCTCCTATATTAAAATATCATTATTCAACGAAGAAAAAAGTTTCATATCGTTTATTTACCCTAAATTAATCTAAATAAATTATTATAGTATTTACAATAAGATAAAGTATCATTTCAAAGTTAAATTAAAACCAAAAATTGAACAATTTCAATTACAAATGATTTATAATACAAAATAATACATTATTAAAAAGCAAAATTTAATATTACCAATTATCATTTATATAATTTAACGTCATTCAATATGTTGCCAAATTCGATATTATTAAATCCTATACGCCAATAAAAGAAAATGATACGTTCGATCGAACGATGTACTTCCTCTCTATTTTCTAAAAAAAAATTCAATACTTCCAAAATTACTTTAGTAAGTGCACACAACACTCAAATCGACCGTCTACGTACACAGCGAGGATCCAAGTGAGAGCGACCTTAAACCAGCCGCGTCACGTCGCCGGATCTTGAAGACACCTTTAACCTTGACCTTGTCGCTGTTGCGCTAGCAAAATGCTCGGCTGCCTCGACATTCAGCTCGCTACTTGCCAACCTTTCCGATCATACCCGCGACCCAGTGCTCGTTCTAGCTTACTTATATACACGGTTTCCACGTGTGTCGGTCCGACAGAGACAGAGAAAGAGGATGCACGATCAGTTCGGGGTGTATTCCATTCGACAAAACTGTGGGTATCGAGCTTTTTTCCCTACCTCTTGTTACAAATGGAAAATCGTAAACTATACCGTTTCCCTTTTACGGTCGACAACAACGCGGTAATTAAACGAACCCGGCTATTCGTAACAACGTTTCGTCCGGTTGAAACGAAAATGAAAATTGGTTGCTACGTTACCGTGTATAGCTTCTTTCGTTGGAAAAATGTAGGAACGAACGACCGTAATTACCGGATGTAAGCTGCCATTTCAATTATTCCTCCGCGTATCGAGGAATTCGCGGTAATCTCCTCCCTTCCTCTCCCCTTTTTCCCCCCCTCCTTTTTTTCCAACTTCGACTTTTCTTTGTTTTTTTCTTCTTGGATTTCGAACGATTGAAAAGCGGGATAATCGCGTTTCCCTTATGAACGTATCGAGGGAAAGTAATATATAATTTCTTTATAGTTGATTTCTCGCTTTGTTTCGCGTTTCGGTTAACCGGATAAAATACTTGGCGAATGAATGGTTAAACGAATATTGTCCGCTCGGTATGTCAAGGGGATCGTGATATAACGATTTTTCGTTACATATATCCCTTTCCTGTTTTTCGAAAGGGATGGACAAGTTTGCGTCGCGGGTGTAGAACGTGCGGTAATAAATTTGATATTAAATCTCGGTATTCGAATTATTTCTGCAGCTATTAATTCTCATTTCACTTCTCGTGGCACTCGAAATCTCGAAACGATGAAAACGGGGACACACGTGTGTCCGTATACCGTTGAAACCGACGTCAACGTTTTGATTAATTACACCCCGTATTTTACGCGAAATCTTAAAAATACCAACGTCTTGAACTTCGTTCGAACTAATCATATCTGTTTTAACAAGCTGTTGCAATTGCGGTGGTTACGAGAGAAACGATTCTTATCTAGTTTTTTTTTTCCGAGAGAAGAGGAAATTAATCTGGAATCTTCAATTTTCGTTTGGTAGATTTAAATTTTCTTTAACGAAATATTTAATTGCATGTTATTAATCTGAATATAATGCAGTCTAATCATATAAGGAATAATGGATCTTATAATTAAACGAGAGATTAGATAAGGATTATTTTAATTATGAAAACTTCAAATATTAAAATTTTTCTCTCTTCTTCTTCTTATTATTATTATTATTATTTAAAAAAGAATTATATTATATTAAAAAATTACAGTTAATTAGAGAGAATTTAGAGATAATCAAGAAAGAATCCTTGAATCACATTAAGGAACTATAACTATATATTGGAGGAGAATCGCTTTGATTATAAACCTCTTGATTGAAAGATCAGAATTCATTTTATTACCATTACCATCTCGATCGCATTTGTAAATATCATTATGCATCTAAATAGAACTGTATTATTCTTGTATTCGATTCGTGTAAAATTAAATTCTCGTAAATTTCATTGGCCGAGTTTACAGGATGATTCAATAATCCAGAATCATATAGTCGTTATATAAATATACACGTGAAACGTACAATGTTACAAATCGATACAATACATTCCAAAGCTATTTTTCTTCAGTTTATCGTATCCATTAGGTTGTCAAGTTCATATCGTATTTATTTTGAATTTTTAATAAAAACTTTGCTCCACTTTTCTCCACGTTATTTATTACATTTGAGACATAATTAATCATCGATTATTTAAAGTAGAAAATAAAATGTAATAAATCATTCTTTTCTTCACCTCGTGAACAGTCAAGGATTCAAAGTTCCATTACCATTAAGACACGATATACCATTTTTCCTCCGTAAATAAGTTAAATACATAAGAGAACGAAAAATATTACATTTTATCGTTTTTTTCTCTTTAAAGAAAAAAAAAAAAGAATTACTATTTTTGAACAAAATTGTTATTAATTATCTAGCAATCCATTGTTACTTATGATTGCCACATGATTGCAATTTATTTATTCCGTTCTTGTAGAATTTTCCACTTTCTATTTTGTTAAAAGTTCTTTCAATCTGGCATCATTTTGCATTGAAATTTTTCTTAACAAAAAGATTTTTTGATAAATCATTTTTAATTAACTGTCATATATTTAATTACAATGTATATCTATTATAATTTTTATCATGTAATTTCTCTATTTTATGGAATGGAAGAGCTTCAAAGGTGATTTACTCAATTCGCTATTCTATCATACAGGCTCTTTTTTCAGAAAGCTTCATGAGTTAATTATTTCATCGCTGTAAAATTTTTCATTCCTGTTATTAAAATATTCTTTCAATGTTTCTTCATATCGAAATAATTTAATTTTCTGTATTTTGAAATTTTTTTTCTGAAAAGTAATTTCATAAAGATCGGTATAATTTATTTGAAGAGACTTATCTTCATTACAAATTTTTTTCTTCGATGAGATGCACTTTGCCGCAGAATCTGTTTAATGAATTTTTCAAATCAAATTCTGTACGACTAATTTGTTCCAATATCGAATCGTTTTTTCTTGCAGCTTTTATCTTTAAAATATTCATAAGATTTAATACACATAATACTTTTACTATGTGTATATTCTTATATAATATTTATAAAAAAAATATTAACAAAAAGTATAATTTTTATTTTAAAAAAATTAAGACGACTTTTAAATTTCAAAAAAATACAAGCGATAGAATAATTATAATTGTCAATATTATCTATATATATATATATTTTTTTTTTTTATTCTCTACACATCCAATTCAAATCTACGTATAATCAAAATCTATAGAATCTCTCGATCAAATCAAAAAAAAACCAAAATACACAATTCCATCTGGAAGAAACACCAATACCAGATATAATCTTCTTTCCTTATCACCATGGAACATGGAATCGGTCGATATCTACCCAGATAATAAGCCTATTGATAATCGGCCTAGCACGAAATCTAATTCGACCCGGTTGAATCGACCGGTTCCATCAACTGTTCATTGATAACGCGCTGCGTAACACGCATCAACTCGAATTTTATGATCGATTCTATCAAGATACGTCGAAATACGCACACCAATCCAAATCGTTTCGAGGGATAAAGGCTTATTCGAACCACTTGCAAACTCGAATCTATTATCAACGAGAAAAACCGGTTACCAGGAATTCGATTGACGCGTTTTATTTACAAGGGAAGGTGTGCAGGGAGGGTGGTATTTCTTCTTGGAGCCATTGGATCGTGCTGGGCGGCTATTGATGGCGGCAATTTGAACGGCGCACATGCGGTAAACGAGACCGTTTCGATTTCGAACCGGCTCCTCCCGCTCGTAAATAATTCTGCCTTTGCCAGGAGCGGCGTTGCTTAAGCAACGAAACGTTCGATCATAAGGGTGTTCTTCCGTGTTGCACGTGGAAAAGTCGGAGGGGTGAGATATGGCCACGTTTCAACCTTGTTTCGTCCATCGCTTTTGCCGATTGAACTTGGACTTTCGAGAGATTTTAAACGGTTGCCGTGATGGTTGATTAAAGATCCAAGCAGATCCAATTATAACTTCTCGTGGATTCTTTTTAAATTTAATATTTTTCGATACGTATATAACATTCTGTATACGATAAAAAATTTTGTAAGCGATAATAACAGCTTAATGATAAAAGTTTTGAAATTTAAATTAAATTTTTGTAAAAATTGTAAGGATCTGTTATACAAAGCGATTCTACCAATTATATTAAATTCTTCTTTTTTTTAATATAATGGAATAGGAATTTGATAATATTTTTCACCGGAACTCTATATTCATACAGATCTGAAAGGAATTTGAAATTTCAAAAAATTTTAAAGAATTTTGAACTTTTTTAAAAAATATGTTTTTCTAGAATCTTAAAATTAATCGAATAGTTTTAAAAAAAATTTTCTTCTATCGAGGGATTGAAATTTTACATTGGAAAGAGAATATTCTTAGGTGTAGATTGTATTAATTCGCGTAACAAAATTCTTTAAAATTGCAACAATTAAATAAAAAGATTTCACTAAGTCAAAGAAATTCTAATTACGAAGTATCAATCCTCGAAAATCGAAATATTTTCTACGTAAAATCGGAGGCAACAGTTTATCCAATAATGAAAGTTGATTTACAGTTTATTTGAAATTCACTCGAGCAGCTGCATAATTTTATTTGCATATTCTTCTTCCCTTTGTATCTTCTGTAATGCGTTTCCAACCCTCTTTGTGTTTTCTCATTTTGTTAACGTTGCTTTCATCACACCCCCTCCACGCCCGTCATTACAAACTGTGATTATTATAAATTAATGATCACCATTCCGTTTGTAAATAATAAATAGAAAACGGTCTGTTATCGATTTTATCATTTCTCGCACGGCCAACGATGCGATAAATAACATCCTTCCTATACACAGACAAGTACAATAATTCTGAACAATGGAAATCGGACGTGGTTCATTATTAAGTGAAAAAAAAAAAAAAAGAAAAAATTTAATTTCATAGATGAAAGAAATAATATGGACTTCATCCCACTCCACTTCTAAATTGTTACACGCGCGATATTAAATTTTATAAAATTTATTAATCAAAAATTTCCCTGTTTAATTTTATATTTCATTCTCCCTCGAAAATTTCCTTTGTCCCGGGCCTGGATACAAAGGATGCCCGCGATATTAATCGATCCACGTCTAAACAAGGCCTTAATACGAGGCTTACCTGCCGATTTATCTACAGAAACAGGTCGATACGTTATCGTTTCATCGAGACGATCAAATATCGCGATTCTTTTAATATTAATGGGACACCGTTCGTGAAATCCTCTCGAAATTATACATGTAACAATTACGATGATTTACGCCGATGTTTATTTAATCTGTCCGACACAGATGTACACAGGGACAAGAATAATTTGAGCTCTGTGTGGCTTAAAGTACTATACTCGTAGTGTACGGTACGTGATGTATGATTCATGACTGAACTGATAAGGGTTATTTTGGAGGCAAGAAGTTCGCGGAATCGCGTTTATCAAAAGGTTTTTGCTTCGAGCACGTTGGGACGTTGTACCACCTGGCAAACTTTCCGACCAACTTCGATTCATCTTTGTGGAATAATAACAAATAACAAACGATAATATTCCTTCGATCTTTATAGATTGGACAGGAGGAAGAGGTGAAGGATGAAATCGATTCGAGGAGGGGAAAAATGAGAATTTACATCTGGGAAAATAAGGATAAATCTTGAAATGTTATTTAATTCCATATAGTTATAGATATTAATAGTGAGAGATAATGGATAATATTTCTTTCGATTGTTGTAAATGGAGAAGTGAAATCGATTCGAAAAAAGTATCTTTTTCTTTATACTTACAATTAACGTAAAATTGAAAAATTTGTCATCTTCCTTCCCAAAAGATTTTCAAATTCATCTGGATTATCGTTATTCGATATATTTCTTATCGATATATGTTTCAAATATTACCAGGAATTTAATAATAAATATTGATGTAAAGGTTAATTCCTCGTTTATTAATTATAAATATATTAAAAAATAGGAGACGATAATATTTTTTCAATGCTTATAAATCGGGCGGAGCGATGGGGATGAGGAATGAAATCGAATCGGGGAGAGAAAAATGGATTCACCTGGGTGAATAACGATAAATCTTAAGTCAGATGCTATTTAATTCTCCATTCGAGACAATTCAGCGCGACAATGGGTGGATTGCATGAAATATTGCAGAAGGAAATTTAAACTTCGTGAAAAACCATTATGGATCAATCGAGATTACATAACAATGCCTTTAAATTTGATCGAATCAGAGAGACACCAATCAGATCGATACAGTTTTCAATCGACAAGTGCTAATTACATCGAGATAAAAGAAGAAAGTTGGTGTCATTTATTGATTATCAATTGACGGCTTGAAATTCATAATGATAAGAGCCTCTTCTTATTTATCGTATCATTTGATTTGATTTCCTTTAATCATCTTTTCGGCTGTCTTTTTCATTAGACGTGCATAAATGTTATTTAATTTAATCTTATTATTAAATTCCATTCCATTTTTCGTTTATCTTTCTTTATTCTTATTTTTCTGTTTTCAATTATTATAATATTTATTGCGATTGTTTATTGTTCTACGATTAATTTAATCTTAATTGATTTGATTGAATTTTAATCGATCTATCTATATATCTTTCTTTCTTTTTCAATATCTAAAACATTTCTTTATGTAATATTTATACTCAAATTAATTAAATAAAACAAATGAATGCAGATGGAATATCTGATTAAATTCGAACAGTTTGAAACATACAATTCTTTCGTTCTAAGTTTTCTATTGTTAAATATAATCTTCCATTGAAAATCAACGTTGAGATTATTTAATATTCTTTCACGGAGCAAGTGGAACGCACCTAAAACACGCCTGTGCTATTTCTCTACGGAGAGTACATATGGAAATGCAGAAGAGTTCTTGTATTACGCGACAGATGATTCTTGCTGTCGCTGATAGAATTTGAGAAATGGAAACTCTGATGTCATATAGTGTCTTTCCTTCACCGAATTATATAAATCTGTGCATGTGTATAAATCGTAGATACTTCGTTTCAAATATCTTAACGTAATAAAAATAATAATGGAATTATGATTTTTCATTTTTTACGTTATTAATTTTATTTTTAATTGGGAACGAATTTTAAAATATTTATAATGCGATATATATATTTTCTCGAATTTAAAGGTAACGATAAAGCAGTTAGAAAGATAATTCCTCGTGTATCTTGCGGACACGTTGCGCCAATTGTAAACCAATCGATATTGCGACACAGCCTTAATTTCGTCCGGGAAATGTTACAGAGTTCGTTGGTAACAGAGGGAAAACATCGAAACCGAAATAGGTGTATATCGATTCCATTGTACCGTCATTCGAGTACAAAGGGTACAGATTTAATAAAAATATGGCACAAGACGATTCGAACGTAATAGTGTTATTATTTAATTGATTGTTTGGCAGGGAACAATAGAGAAATTAAAAATCGAATATTTTTCGTTTTGAATTCTCATTTTTTTTCCTATACAGATATTTAAAACTACTTTTTTAGAAATATTTCAAGATTAATCGGAATATTATTGATATTTATATTTAAAATATTGTGACAAATATTTATTAACAAAAAAGAATTTAATTTTCTTTAATAACATATTTATTATATAATTATGTCATTTTCTCTAAAGATAACTTTTTTTTTTTTTAATTTTCTTATATTTCCTTTTTCTTCATCTTATATTTTTTATCTTTGAATTGTATCATATATATTGTCCTCATCTCTTAAATGTGAATCCATTCGATTTTCCAATTTTCTTCATGTTTAATAAAATTCCAATCCTTTCATTCCACTATGTTTCCATTTCTAAATTTTGCTCGCCTTTGGTATTAGAACCTTCAGCTTCTCAAATTTTCGTCCATTTCATTTCTCCAAATTTCCTCTTCGACTAACTCAAACTGAACATTCTCATTCCGTAACGTCTCTACCCCTTAATTCTTGCTTCCTTCGAATTTTATCAAACATTCCCAGCCTTTGAAATCTTCATCTATTAAATGCTTCACATTTCCTTCGTTCAAACTCAATCCTTTTCATCCCTGAATTTTTTCATTTTACTAAACACATTCGATTCTTCAAATACTGATATATTTTTATCAATATTTCTATTTTTTTTTGTGTGATATAATAAGAACATGATTCTTTCATTTCGTGAACTTTCTATCCTGAGATTTTATCATTTGAATTTATCATTTTCTATTAATATATCCTGCAATTATTTGTCTGCAATTATTGAGATTCTAATTCTCTCGTTTTAAGAGTTTTATTCATTTTTAAATTTCATTAAAAATATCCAGTCTTCTACATTTTTATTTATTCAAATATCTCTAAATTTTCTTTACGATTGATTAAAATTGAATATTCCTCATCTCTTTAATATTTCTATCCTTTAATATTTTTCCATTTTTAAATTTTACTAAACGTTTCCAATTCTTCAGAGATAAATCTACTTTTATCATTACCTTTTCAAACTTTCATTCATTCGATTCTTCAAATTTTATCTTCAACTAATTTAAACTAACTTCTTTTAATTCTTTCTATCTTCAAATATCAAAATCTTTTCAAACTTTCACATCTTCATTCATCCAATTTCTCAACATGTTTCTGCAATCTTAATTGAGGATCTTGTAGAAATAAGAGTACTGATTCATTTATAACACTTTTAAAATTATCTATTAACCTTAATCTCTTTTCCCCTTCCTCCCTTCAAATTATCCATAATTTAATAAATAAATCTTTCGTACATCATCTTTTTACATTTGTTTTGTAATCTCTAAAATCGACTCTTCAAAAATACCCTACAAATATATTATCTTGTACATTCAAATATATCTTTTAATACAATATTTATAGATGTAAAAAATAAATCTACTCTTTCCCCGAAAATCCTCGACTCTTCACGGATCGTTCAAAAAAAAAAAAAAAAACCAGACATCCGATGTTCGACCATTCCAAGATGATCCTTGATCCTCTTGTAAGCGATGTCGGATACGATAAGGAAAAACCGGAGATGGACGACGGACGATCCTCTCTCCGCTGGTGGATTTTTCAACGAATGACGGTGAAGGGTACGGTCCCACCGCTTACATCCTCGTTATCGAGGGGAGGGTGCAGACAAATCGGAGCAACCGGGCGATAAAAAGTGTCCGAGGAGGAGCCGCGTGGCCGTGTTTCCACCGATATCGATTTCGCGTTAGGCAACGTGCAGCCTTGGACTGTTGTTAGGCTTATTTTTCCAAGATGGTGGCCATCGTGGCGCGTGCCGACACGTTCTTCGAGAACAGGACGAGGAACAGGAATTCGCAAGCGTTACCTTCGAAATCTAGATGGGAATGTTTCCTATTGCGGATCCGATTCGAAGAATGGGAAAACGTTATGTACCGTACGGTAGATACGATGACGATGCGGACACTCTGTCGTGCGCGTGTGTGTGTGGAGGCAGAATTTATGAGAAGGAATTGTGATTCTGCGACAGTAGATGTTATACGAGTATCGCTGTTTCGTGTTCCGCGTTGTGCGTTCCTTTCGTTTTTCAGGCTATATAACCAGATGTTGAAAAGGTTTTGTGTGTCGTTGAATGAAGGGGTGAAGTGGTCGATATTGGATACTGGGGATAAATACGAATGAAGTTTGAAATAGGCGCGTAATTATGCTTGGACGTGATACTTTTTTGGAATTGATATTTCACTTGATATATATTGGACAACGATGATAATTGTTTCACTTCTGTCTACTGTTATAATTCTTGATAATGTTTTGCATGTAAATAAGAGATTGAATACTTTTTTTTCTATTTTAATATTTTTGTTTCAACTTTATATCTGTATGGGATAATTTAGAGAGAATGGAAAATTCATTTTTGAATATATTAAATTATTAAAAGAAATATGTAGGAATTTGGTTTGAAAACTTATATTGGATATTGAAATAAATAGCAAATATCAGTAAATAATCTTGAATTTTTTTAAGTCTATCGAAAAAGTTTGAGATAAAATGTATTTATAATCGATGCATCATTTAGAATGGAGGGAAAGATATATTATATATGAATATTAAAATAAAATAGAATAAATAATCAGTAGATAATTTGAAAATTTAATCCTATAATCTTTTCTTTAAAATGTATTTAATATAATAAATAACAATGTGTGTGCAAACTTGGCGTAACAGACCCCTTTACGAAATAAATTGTGAAGATTGACTAACTGAAAGCCAGAACAAAGCATCAGGTCCTTAAAAAATTAAAAGGGGAGAAAGAAAAGAAATAGAATGAAAAAAAGCAAACGTGAGAGAGGAAAGCTAAATGCGCGAGAAAATTCGGAGAAAACGGAGAAAAGTAATAAGAAGTGAAAGTGAAGGAGTTCGTAATGGCCTGGTTAGTTTTATTCATTGCAGCTGAAAACCAGATCCAAATAAAATCATGGAAAAAATATTTAAAACATATATAATAGGAAATGTAAAAAAAAAAAAAAAAAAAAATTGAAAGAAACTGCGAAAGAAAAGAAATATTTAAACAAGAGAAATATAATCCAAAGAAAAATTCGTATGTAACGATAAAAATAGAACAGAAAGTTAGAAAAATTTTTATTCCAAGAAATGGAAGAAAAGAAACGAGAAGAGCACGATGTCGTTTGTTATATAAATCATTGAAATTACAGTAATGAAATGAAGAAAAATTGAATTAAATAAATGCAGGTTTGGTAGTATAATAATTAAAGAATCCTAAACAAGAATCCTAAACCTTTATCCAATTTTCATCACATCTTAACACCGATCTAACAATATATTTTTTTAACAATTACGTATTAGAGTGTTTCGCGAATATTTTATTAAAAAAAATTCCTTGAAAAGAAACAACAATTGAAAGGATTAATTTTCAATTATCAACCTTTCCCTAGTTTTTCTAGTCTCTACGTCAGCAATCGTCGATACATAAGTAAACCGTTCTTAGTGCCCTAATTCGTTTAAATGTCGATACACGACGATGATCGATATTTTCCTTCGATCCACGACGATTCTCAAACATTTCCCCTTCGTTTCGACGCGAGCACATCAACACAGTACGCAAACCCACTCAACCTAAAACAGATCTCGCTGCAGAACTAATTATAACACCATAATTGCATGGAATTTATTTTATAGAAAACCAAAGATAGAGAACGGAATTCGTCCTCGAGCTTCGCAGCTTAATTACGGCCACTCGAAAACCCCGCAAGAAACTTCCGGTGCTCCACAATGAACCTGGAAACCGGAGAGATGGCCGAGCGCGATATCGCAATGACAGAAACAGCGGGTGTTGGGGAAAGAAGAGAGAGAAGGGGGGAAAAGGGAAAGAGAGAAAAAGGCATTGGCTGGCATCGTTTTCAAAGTGGTGGATTTATAACATTAATTTCCGTGATGGACAAGTAGCCCGGGCTAATGGCACTTTAATGACCGAGAACTGTATCGAACCGTTCTCTCTCTCTCTCCTCTCCCGTTGGCCATGCGTACCGTGACGCATCTAAAATCAAGATTTACCCCCCCGTGACGCTGATCAATGACCGACTCTCGAGGGCGATACACGAAACCGCGTATTCGATGTTTGCGGATCCTTGGGATTCCTACGCGGATCCGGTTCGAGTCTCGGTTAACATCTCACGGTGAAGTGGCTCTATTCCCTTTCGCAGTTACTCGGAAACTCTTGATCCTGTCCTCTCTCTCTTCTCACGGTGCCGTTACACGAGGATCGTTCTATAGCCTATAAGTATGTATGCCGAGAGATGGAAATTGGTTGACAAAGTATCCATCGTTGTTTGACTGTAATAAATTGTTGGAGAGACGCGAGAAGGTACGTTGAAATTAAAGGAGTTACTTGAATTGAAGTGACTCTTCTAATGGTGTGAATCTCGGTTGAAATATCCTTTTTTATTATCGTTTTTATCGAGCAAGACAGCTGGCTTCGAAATGCTTGGATTGAAATATATATCGAATATTTGAATCTGTTATTTCGTTTAACACCTTTTTAAATCAATGCGAGATCGTTTTTTTTTAAATCATTCTTTGATATCTTCGCGTGACAATTTAATAATTCCGTATCTTTCGAGTAATACGATTAAATACGAAATGATCCACTTTCTTTTTCAATTTTGTATATTAATTTTATATATTGCTTCTTCATTTTTAAAATGTTTTAATAATTCATTCTAGTCAAACATCATTTTCTTCCATGTTATTTTAAATATTCCTTTTTCAAATTTCCTCTTACAAAATTGAATATTTTCCGTGAAATTTTACAAGTTACAAGTTTCATCACGATGAAAATGGAATTATACGTAATCACGATTAATTTAACGTAAAATTACGTTATTTTATAAACCAAACTTGTACCTTGTCGCTTCATTAATCAAACTCAATTCGCTGAATTAAATTATTATTAATTATTAAATTACTATGCAAAATGATAAAGATATTCACAACCCTTGTTTAGTCAAGTTATATATGAATTCAAGCAGTTGAAATTCCTCTTGCACGAGAAGGAAACCACTTGAATTCGAGTAACTTAACTCGAAGCAGTAGTATTACCTAAAATATCGTCGAGACGATGATACTTCTATCTACTAATAACAAGAGAAATTTCGAAATTTCGTGTTATTATTAAATCAATCTCGTTTCATCATATCCTTTAAAAAAAAAAATCGAAATTTCAAATAAATCCTCACTAATTTAATCTACGCAAGACTAAATAAATAAACAATAATTCACAAATCATAGCTGAATCTTGAACGAGTCTCAAAGGGAGTCCGCATGGGTCAAGTGAGCAATCCGTACGATGCTTAATGTTTGCCAGTGGGTCCCAGTCAGGAGTCTAGAAGTAACCCCAAATGCAATTATACTGATTGTTCGTATCTGGGAAATCGATACTATGTCCCGTCGGTGAAAAGATTCCCTTACAACGGTATAATGGGTACCCGGGAGAACTTCTATCCCGTGTAATGAAAGAACACAGGAGTGGAACATCGAATTCCTCCTGGCTTCTTCCCGAGCTTTTAGTAACGACGTTACCGTTGCGTTACCGTAATCTACAGTTATTTATCTTACCACTGTTTTTCATTGCAGTCAAGAGGATGGAGGTGGAGGGTGGGGCATGTAAATTGATAACACGGGAGGAGAGAGCGTTTAATAAAGGGAAAAAATTCCAGCGTGCATGGTAGAGATTGCTTTTTTATTAAAGAAATCCCCTTGAATTGCCGTTGCAGTACATGTGTTACGTGGAGTGTGAGCAGTAAAGAGTCAAAATAAATTTCGCGTGGGCGGAGCTGAACCACCTAGGGTTTTTGTAGCTTTTAAATCTCATCGGTCGCCGCTCTCTGGGTCATTTTTTAGGGGGATACGTCGGGTAAGCCATTGAGAGAGCTAGAGAGGGTGACACTTCTACATCAGCACTTACAGTCACTAAATCTAAGGGTTGACGGAACATGGCGAGCCGCGGCCTCCCTCTCTATCCTTCTCTCGCGCTCCCCTGTATTGTTCCAAGTCGATTTCCGCTGAAATCCAAGACATTTTTCAGGGCAAATTTTCACCCCCTCCTTCGTCCACGATTAATCTAATACCTGATCTCTTTCCTTCTCTTCGCAATTTTAGATTTTATCGCGTGTTCCACGGGACATTCTATAATGTATGTACATCTTTTCTACGCATTGCGACAGTTGTACAGGATGGTCCATTTTAATCGATCTCCTTGCGTACTTTCTTACTGTTATCTTTACCCAAGTTGCTCGCCGAATTTAAATAGCAAATTTTCGCATATGGAATGGACGATTTCACAAAATTTGATGCAATCGTTCGGAGTCTATTGACTTGTAAAATTTCATTTCAGTTCGATACGTTCCATTTTAATTAATCGAGCCTGAAATTATCCCTTTATTATTTTGGAGGTTGGCAAAAAATGTTATTTTCTTTTTTATAAATTTTAGAAAATCAATAATTGCGCGATTCGTAATATTACATCTATTTCAAACCTTTCGATATATTGCGGGTCATATTTTACTTACCTAATAACGGAATGCATCTTATTTATAATATTACAGTGCTACAATTTTGCAGTTCAATACATTGTAATATATATGTACAAAATTGTACTATTAATACTTTCATAGTCATGGTTAACACGTATCCGACAGCAATCATTTTTTATATATTCAATATGTGAACTAATGAAGTTCACTATGAATTTTATAAATTAGTTTGCAAACAAATCGACTCATGACTGACGTTTGCTTTGAGATAACCTCCAATTATCTCAGTGAAAATGCTTTTCGGTATGTTTATGTTTACTTTTTATCATATGTATAGTATAACGATAAAATTATTTATAACTTCGTGAATATAACAGCTTATTTAATATATAATTTTCAGTTAATTTTAATACAGTTGGATATCGATAGTTGTCATGGATGTAACCAGTAACCAAGTTACATTTACATCATTACATTTAAATACTACAATTTTAAAAAAGACCGTGTTGTAAGAGATTCAGATTGAAACAAAGTCAATATTAAAAAGAAATTAAATTATTATAACAATCAACTAAAGCCAGATCTTTGACGAACTCTGATTATTATTATTGATATAATTAATGATTTTTCAACTAAAAAAAGTATAAAGTATGTGACTTGCATACGCTCCTTCCACGCAAAGAATAAGAGAAGAAGACACGTGTTCAAAATTTACAACCAATTTAAAATATCTTCAAAAGAGAGTATATTTTCTTGCAGAAAAATATCGCCTCACTATTCGACCCGAAACTATCGCGACCACCTCTTCAGAAACGAACAACTTTTCCTCTTATACGGTGTACAATATCCAACACGACCGATATATGTATTTATTCTAAAATGAACATATTTCCTGAATATCCAGTAAGCCAGTAGCTTTAACAAAAAATTACCAACGCTCGAGCAGCGTAGCGAGCACTCCAACCTACTCCATCAAAACCGCCCCAAAATTCGTTCCCTCGACCGTGCAGCTCTGCTGTACACGTTCCACGAACCCGCTCCATCGCCTGTTTCCGTCTTCGATACCAGAGAAATGGTTCCTCTCGTTTCTTCCCGTGTAAATACATGTATAAAGACGGAGAGAGAGAGAGAGAGAGAGAGAGAGAGAGAGAGAGAGAGCGAGAGCTCTCGGTCGAGGCAAGTAAAGTCCCATCGCTTGGTCCACTTTTCTTTCTGATTTCTTCCTCTTCTTCTTCTTTACCCGCTGTTGATCACGCTTTGATCACAGGGCGTTAATCAAGGCGTAAACTGCACCCACCTACTTCTTTCTTTCTTCTTCAGACTTTATCACGACCAAGAAGGAAAGAGAGAGAGAAAGAGAGAGAGAGACAGGGTCGTGCTCTCATTTCGAGGTTCAAAGGACCTCGCGTTTCGCGGGGCTTGTTTCCCTTAATACTCGATGTAACGCGACCTCTTGCATTCTACACCTTGTTTCTTTGATCAGAGGGAAAAGACTTTGGTCGCCTGGTTTGTATACCTCGGCCACTGATAACGAGGTAGGATGGAGAGGGGATTGGACAAAGAGCGGAGACACTCAAAGGAGTGGAAAACGAAGGAAAATTAAGGAGAAATATGTTTGGACCGTCGTTGCTCCGTCGTTTTCGCGAAAATGGCTGGCTCGCGTGTCGAACACGGATCCCTCCTCCTCAGCGAATTTATCGAGCACGATTGAAACGTAAAAGCGACGTTACACGGTTGAAGGATCGTGTAGCTTAAAGCATTTTCGCGAGCAACATCGAGATAACGAGGCTTTCTCTTCTCCCTTTTTCCATTCTTTTTCTCCTTTTTTTTTCTTTTCTTTTTTTTATTTCTATTTTTCCTTTTCACCTTTTTTCGACTTCTCTCGCTTCATAACGGAGGGAGAGAGAGAGAGTCTATAACGATATTACAGTTCCTCGACTTCCGGCACGAATGTTCCCTACCGGAGATTGATCCTTCTGAATTGGAATTGTTGCATCTTCGAAAGTTAGAAGTAGGGAGGAGGGGGCCGTGTCTGTTTCTGAAAAGTCATTCTCTCAGATTCGAGGGAAGTTTTTAAGTATCGAATAATGTTTTCGTTTGCTCGGTGATCATCGATCTTACGCTCCAATTTTTCTGCTCGAAATAATCGCGGCCTCTCCGTCCAAACTTACGATATACACTTATTTTTATCCTTCCAGTGATCTAAATTTTATTTCAAACTTATTTGATTTATAAGCGATACATTCGGTTATTGTTATCGACAATTTTCTAATTTTCTTAAGACTTTTGTATCTCTTTTTTTTTTACGTGTTTTTATCAAAATTGTCTCGAAATGATAATAAAAAATATAGTCTCATCTCGAAAGTGATACTTTGTATAAGAATCGTATATTTTTTAATAGTTAATTTTCCAAATTCTAAGACGAGGATGATACGTTTGTATTGAAATCAGAGAAATGAATAGATAGATTTTATACATGTATCTAGAATCTTTGAATATCGAGAACTTTACTATATCTTTGATTCTTTAAATTAAATATACTATAATATACTAAATTAAATAATACTAAATACAGGTGATCATACGTATGCGTATACATAGCATTAAATTTATCACTATCTAACTTTAGAACATTTAACCCTTGTTGATCATTAATTACCCTAGAGATAAATAACTTCCGAATGCCATAAATATGTCGATCTTTTAATCACTTCAATCAGTCTTGGTGTAATAGTAAAATAAATTAAACTGAAAGTAAGTGGAGATATTGCAAGGTATACAGAGTTAAACTAAAATAAATTCTCTTTCCGTTGGAATATCTTTAAATATTTTATACTGTGTATTCAAATTTTTCTTATTAAAAGAGTACAGGTTGCAATCACTCAAATGGGGAACATAAATTATTAAAATGGTATATGTATATTTTCTTTGTACTTTACTTAGATACTTTTCAAAGTATCTTTCAAGGCTCCTTTTTACAAAGGAATATATCTTATAATCAATAATAATCAGAATGTTGCAAAAATTAAAAAAAAAAAAATAATAACGAATAAAACAAAATATCGAGAAATTTATTTCAATTTTATTATTCAATAATTCCTTTATCAAAAAAAAAACGTATAAATAAATAATAAAATTTTAATTATTCCTAATTTGATAGAATTTGTAAAAATGTAAAAGATTCGAATAAAATAAAACGTTGAATCTAATTATGAATACATAGAAGGGATTGAGAATAGTATAATAGCGTTCAATGTAATATCTCATAATTTATTTGTACATAATCGATATTAACGGGAATATTCCGAATAATAGCTATGCTGATCGTGTTTGAAGATCGTTCGGTCGTGAACGATCTTTAATCCTACAATAACAGCCCCTACACTTGGTATAAATTCTCGTTTCTTCATACGTTGCCCTGCATACCTGATATAGATCCTTACTTCTTCGCGTGTCATTGGCCTCCATACGTGGTATAGATACCACGAACAATTACAGCCGGGGGTTGGTTTAAGGGCGAGACCTATAGGTTATGGATGTAATTATCGAGGCTTGAAACTCAAACTTTCGATACATCTGTGCACGTATATGTAAAGCCATAAATTTGAAACAATGACGAGCAAAAAGTAACTGGTTATTTTAAGGGAGAGTTTAGAACGTCATTATCCGCTTCTAGTCGATAATTCGCGTGGAAACGCCGAATGCGAATAATTATTAAGGTTCGAATCAATTATAGGATTGAAATTAACGGTCAGTTTATTTACAAAGTATCTCGGAAGGTTTCGAGTAATTTGGGAGAGACGTTTTTTAAAATGCGGCGATACAGCGTTGAAATTAATGGACGATCTGAAAAATGCAAGCAATCCGCGCCACAAAGCGTGGATAATGAGACAACTGAGCTGAATTATGGACTCAACCATGCGAAATTCTCGAAACGCGTGGATATCTCGTTGATGCAAAGAGAACATCGATCGTGTGCTCAACGCCGGAGTAATTAAATCGAGCCGATGTCCCATTGATCCATCGATAGACAATGATACTCTTCCACGCGATACGCTAGCTAAAGGATATCCTATAAACGTGGAACGACATATATTTGGATATATGCTTCCGATATATCATCTATAAGTCAGTAGAATACTTAACCTATAAGCTGTTATAATATCCATTAGAGGATCGAGCGAGGATATTTGTATAAATTTTAGCGATATCGATCGTAATCTTCAAATGGAAATTTGGAGTAATAAAAAAATGTGTGCACGTTTTGAAATAAATGTGATAAAATTTCTTAACTGAAAATTAGGGACTAATAGATGATATTTATAATTATAAGACAGGAAAGATTTATATCTTTGCTGCAATTGCCAAGATTATATGTAATTGCATAAACACTTAATACGGACACGTTGTAAATAAATTTTCGTATTAAAAAAATAAACATTGACATTGATTAATAATGATGCAAATCTTCGTGAATAGATTATTTAGTGGTATAAGTAATTTATACTAAAGTTTTGCATCGATCTACATATAATGTAGCAAAACAAAAGCGCAATTCTGCTTAAAAATACAATCTAGAAATAAACTAGAAGTAGACAATATCTTTAAAACATTTAAAACAAGAGAAAACAAAGTGAACTATTTATGGATTAATATTCATGGAGTAAGGTCTGTTAGGAACAGAGAACCGGCCTGCAATCTTGGAAAAATGGCCGATATTTCGACGCGTCGCCGGCGCGTGAAGGTAGTAATGGCTGCTCGAAAATTTATAACGTTCTTCGTGACGGCAAACTTTGCCTGCATAAAGCGCGGGAACACGATCAGAGGCGAATTTGAAGAAACACTCGAAGCTTGGGAACTCGGTTTGCTCTCCTATCAACGGGACTAGATTCCTTGGACTCTGTAAACACCTAGCTAGGGTAAATCTTAAACATTGACACAAGATCGTTCGAATAATCCTAGGGTCTAGGGACGGACGGGCAAAAATCCTATGATTTATAGTTAACAGTCGACGATGCTGCCCTAAGAAGTAGGACAAGTAGCGTTTCTCTTAATCTTTCGCCTCGATATTTCTGAACATGAATTGTAACACGAGTTGATATTATTAGGTGAATTTTGTATATCACGATAATTACATTTAGTGATTGCTAAAGATTGAAAAATGTTTTGATAAGATGAATAAGGATGATATATAAATATTAATTGTTCCGTTAAATATTTCTTGGAATTTTAAAAATGTTTGCATAAATCTTTGGAAATATGTGATAATTAAGAAAATTTAATT
The DNA here is from genome assembly GCF_048593485.1 of Apis florea. Taxonomy (NCBI): domain Eukaryota; kingdom Metazoa; phylum Arthropoda; class Insecta; order Hymenoptera; family Apidae; genus Apis; species Apis florea. The sequence goes on from NW_028256803.1 coordinate 83,110, forward strand.
TCATAATTTCTTCTGTAATATATATTTTATCCTATATTTATTTGTTTAAATATCACAAAAATTAGAGATTAAAAAAGCATAAATCATATTAAACAACGATCGCACATAGATAATAACTAATCGTTTCTCCATCGAGGCCAAATTGAAATCACAAAGGCTTAATTAAACCTCACTATTACCAACTTAACAAACTACCGCTCAAGATTACCGCGCAAGATTTCCACGAAGCTTTATCAGTAAACATTCGTCGATACCAGAAAGCTCTGGTGTTAATCACGAGGCGAAGGGTGTCGAGGAAGGTTTTCACATGGAAAACCGCCCTCGACGTCACAGTCAGCCTTCTAAATCGGTATGAAACAAGGGGGTTGAAACGCGTTCCAGTAATTACACGAGTCAGCTTTAAAAGGCGGTTTTTTAAATAACCGTGGGATCGGTTGAATCGCGGTGGTCTCGCGTCGTTTCCGGAACGCAATTACCGCGAATATTCTTTCGCGGGAGGGGGGCGAGGAGGCGCGCTTATTCACGCTGCCTTGCGCCCCTTTCATTACAGGCTTCATTTCATTAAGAGGACATCTCTGGATACGGGCAACGATCACCGAGGAATCGGAGGAAGGGAGACGAGAAAGAGACTTAAACCGCTTCACGGTTAACCGTTTCTCGTTGGTCGACTGTATCGCCGATAACAGCGGAGAAAATCCAGGAAAGCGAAGAAAAGAGAGGAAGGGAAAGGAAGAAGGACGGTGAGCTTAAGCAATCACATTTTCAAGATCTTAATATAGAGACACGTCATCGTCTCTGTTCCCCTCTGTTCTCTCAACCATCTCTCCACTACGTGTGCACCGTATACATCTTTCTCTCTCTCCCTGTGGAACTGAGCAACGATGAAACAGGGAAACGGAGAGAAAGAGAGAAAGAGAGAGAGAGAGAAGGAGAAATGAAGAGACAGAGGGTGGCTGGAGGCACTGGCAAGGAAGGGTGGAAATAACGGTGGCTGTGCAGAAGTTTTCGCATTGCACGTAAATTACAGACGACATCGATGCATCCGAAGTTTCCTATATTTGCAACGCTCCACTCCCTGTGAAACAATCCCGCGGTACCTCCGATACTATTCGCGGAGGGGGAGGTAGGTTCCTGTTCCCCTTCCGGGGAGACGTTGGTTTGATTTACCAGGGCAACTTTAATCACGACACGCTATGGCTAATTTTATTCCTTAACCTGGCTGCAATCAATTCAATAAAGGAAAACGCGGTGAGAAGGGAAAGGATTTGCAGGAATTGGAGGGAAGAAAATAGGCGCTGCCCCGAGCGAACGATGAATCTTATTTTCTGATTATGTAAAAAGGGAAGGCGTAAACGGACTTGATCCAACGATTTCGTTGAAAGTAACTTCTGCTTGGATTGGATTTTGGTTTTACGTTATATCGGGGTTGAATCGCGAGTTGTGGAGGCTGGGAGATGCGGGATAGGTTGCCAGGTCTCCCTGTTGACGTTGATAGGTACCTTGGGTCTGTTCTATGGTCGTGGAATTTCTTACCTTGTAATCGATTTATTGTAAACATCGTTGAAGGCACGAAGATAACAAGTATAGAACAAAGGAGGTTAGATTGGGGTTGGATTTCCCTTGTAAGGTGAAACTCGTAACAGAGTTTGAAGTAAGATTTTACGATAATCTTGTGTTGTAGTTTCTTATACCTTTTTTGAATAAAATGTAACGGGATATTGTGGTGGATTGTCCGGAAAGTTTGTGTTCGTTTTTAGGCGAATAGAAGAAAGAATAGTGGAGTCATTTTGATCCAAATCGATCATTATTTCATATCCACGTTTAGAATTCTTTTCAAATTGACATTTTTTTCAATATATTTAAAAATATGATAAACTTTAACTTGGAAAGTTAAAATGTTTATTACACTTCAATAAAATGTTTCTGTATCGAAAAATTATTATCATGTTCGAGCATAAAAGCTCTTGATATTTTAAGGCAAATTGAGATCCATTGGTCAACCGGACAAACTGCTCGAATATTTCTCAGGATCCAAATGAATAACCACGAATTCGTTTTATCTAAATAATACGGGGCCTGTCTGTAGGACGATTCGGCCGCCACGGCTTAAACAATCACATTTTCGAGGTCTCAAACAAAGGCCCTTGTCCCTCGTTATTTCCCCCTTTTCCGTTTAGATGACAGCGGCGAGACAGGGTACACAGACGTAGGGTTGCTCGAGGCCAAGCTTGAACATCGTAGAGGAGAAGAGTTAAGCTCAAGAGCTCGTTCATCTTCTGCGTTTTGTCACTCGATCGACAAATGAGAACTCATTTATTTATTAATATTTATACGATTTTAATTATTGGAAAAATTAATGTAATGGACTGTCGTCTATCTGAAGTAAATATTTAATTAACTCCATAGAATTTATTTATCAATATTCGTAATTGTCAATATTTATGATTAAAATTTATGATTATTATTGGAAAAATTAATGTAATGAATTGTCTATGTAGAACGAGCATTTAATTAACTTTGTTTTAAATAATTAAGTGGCATATCTATGCAATTTCCTTGCATAAAATTGTCAAAATTAACGTTCAAATAAGAAGAATATACACCAATCATTTTCTATATTATAATCAACGAAAATTTTGTAACAATCTCCTAACTATTTTAATTCCTCGAGCACGGTTCATCACTGAAAATACATTTCATAGTAACGTGAATTTTTCCTCGCTATTATTACATTATATCATTATTATATTTAAATATTAAATATGAAATTAAATAAAATACATAACGACTTGATTATGACGTGTAGGAAACAATAACATTAATGATAATTTTCCTCAATTTCAAATTTATCAAAAAACTTCTGGAAGAACAAGAAACACTACCTATCAATTTCAAATTCTTCAATAAAAATGATTCTTATTTTCATTTTTATAGCGGATTATATTAACCCTTTATCCATCGGAAACCGAGTAACAAAAGGAAATATAATTTTTTCAAATTGAATATTCAAATATTCCAACTCCGGTATTTAAAATTCCCGTGGAAAGCGTACGTTATTTTAAAAAGACAGAGAGTGTCAAGTGTCCCCGCGTTTTATTCGCACAACCCTTTTATTCAAAGGAAGGGGCGAAAAAAAAAGAAACATTTCAAATCTAGAGTGGAACATATCCCGAGTGACCAATTCTTCCAGGGCACCGTTCTTCGCTTCGCTTCTAACGCGGTTCTGCGTTTCCGCCAAAGCAGCGCGGATAACAGATAAGATGGATAATGGAAAAACTAGCAACCTAGGAGGGGAGAAAAAGCGACGAAACGACGGAAGGAAGATAGAAGGGATAAGAGTGGTAGAAAGGTAGAGTCGTGAAAGTTTTGCATCGGGCACCGACTTCGTTGCAGTCGGAAAAACTCGACGGTTGAAAGGATCGGAAAGTTTCGCTTAATCAAAGCAACGTTGATTCGAAATTGGAGGGTGTCCGTGTATACGTGCACATCTACGTGTACACCAAGGTAAACGCGTGTAGGCTTATACCCAGATCGAAAAAGATAATTATTATTGCTATTTCTTGACGAAAGAACGAGAACGGAACACTCGCGATTCGTAGAAAAGGGGCTCGAGTCTTGTAACGTTTGTTTAAATTAAAAAATGCATGCGTCTAAGCTAATTAAACCGGACGCTGCTTCCTTTAAAGCATCGCTGTCTAATCCGCTCGAGAGAAGAGCAACGTGTTTGCAACTTGTTGTTGCGTTGTTAATTAACCTCGACGCCGTTATTTCACCCCTAACGAGCGAAATTTTTCGCTTGCCAGGGACTTTCGATTGTTTTAACTACGCACACGCATGCGTGCGTTTCTTTTACTGGTTAATGGAAGAAATGGAGGTATTAACGTATTTATACGGATAATGTACACGCGTGTTGCGGGATGAAAAACAATTACATCCGTGAGTTTCAACGGTTTTTTTCACAAAATAAACGCAAGCAGGTTAAGCATATGTATGCTAACGCGATACGGATATTTTTTTGCGGAGAATTGCAAAAATTTTGACTTCATTATATTCAAAAACCTACATGTACTCTACGATATATATATATATATATATATATATATATATTATATATATTATATATATATATATATAAATTTGAGATATTCTATTGAAAGAATATTTATTGAATAGAGAAAACAATAAAAAATAATTATTCTCTCTAGGAATATTACGATTATTGAAGAGAAGTCAAGAATACTCGAAGATCACGAATAAATCGAAGATCACGTGGAAATCATCGAATCCTCGATGAAATTGAAAATTGTGTAAGTTATTGAAAAATCAAGCTAAGGATACTTGAAAGATTCATAAAAGATTTATATAAATTGATAATATAGGCAATTTGATTTTATAAATTTTTAAATTCCTGAATATGATGTTTTAGATATTGTCACTATTTTATAACGATTCACTTAATTTCTTCATTTAAAACTTACCAAATTCCCGTTTAGAATTAATTAATTCGCCAATACCGAAAGTTTATTCAAAACACGATTATAAAAAAGATGAAAACTTTCGAGATAAAAAGAGGATATCAACGCAATCGATGTACAGTTATGCTAAACGCTTTTCGAAAACTGTCCAGCCGCCTCTTAACTGAAATCTCAAAACTTGAAAAGTTCCCTCTTCTAAACTCTTCCGCCGGAGACGTTTCTTTTCAACTGGTGGAAATTTCGCCTCGACCGGGCACCGTGCACCTTTAAGTGCTTTTGTCAGCTTCGCGCACGTACACGTGCACACAATCCCCGTTGAATTACACCCGCTCTGTCCGAGGCACGCGCACACGTTTTCAAAATCTCAACTTACAAGTCCATTATACTCGGAAAGTCTCTCACCTCAGGAGAGAAACACAGTCGAGAATTTAACAAATTTTTCTTTTTTAGATCCTATACCATCACCCTTTATTACTTGGGTCATTTCAAACCGAACGATATCTGTTCGCGTTCATTTCCTCTCGTCGTTCTTCCCGTGCCTTGCAAACAAACTACGAGTTGAAATCCGCGTCTCTAATAAGATTGAAAATTCGCTCGATAAAACATGAATAATTAAATGCACGCGCAACAAGCGATCGAAATATCTCTGGTTCAACCACCTTTGACTTTCTTACTTTCTCGCTCCAACAGGTAAACAAACGATACACGTGGCAATTTCCAGCGAAATCTAATTCACGCCCCACACTTTCGCAGTTTCCGTGTTATCAACGCTTCAGCGGTTTCGTTTCCGCGTTTGAAACGAGTTTTGTTGTTGCTGTTGTTGTTGGTGGTGTCTTCTTAACGGGGTTCGCAGATGTCATGGAAATCCCTGTTCCTTGCAAAATTTCTGGAGACACGGTCGGACAACATCGCGTAGAAAGCGAACATCCCTGCTCCACCATAAACGTCACAGTTCATTTCGCGTGACAAACGAGATTTGCACCGTTACACACCTTCGGCAAATCTTGGCGCGGCATCGCGTACCAACCATAATATAATTCGTTGGATAAATTGAAAACGTAAGGGAAGAAGGATGCACGGAAAACATTGTACGTGTATACCACCGTGAAGGACCTCTCTTTGAGCTCTTTTTCGTGAGATGAATTTTGCCGAGGTGCCATATTTACGATGTTGGGTAGTGTTGGGTAGTAAGCAGCTTATTACGGTTGAATCCTTAAATTATTGTGGGGGAAAGTGTAAGTGTCTTGTTTAATGCAAACACGTATTATTATCGATCAAGAGGGTATTAATATTCATTACTCTAGTAATTGTTGAGTAATCTTGAGAGACTTTGAGAATTGAAAGAGTGATGAAATTTTGAAATGAATATGTTTCTTTCTTTTGTAACAATCATTAGATGTATTATTCGAAAAAGAGAGAGGATTCGAATTTTGTATCTGTCGTAGCTTAATTGTACGTTGGATCGAATTAAATAATTAAATTAAATGGAAATTTCTATTTCTTGTGAGGGAAGATAACTTTACATTTAGCAGTGGTATTTTTCTTTAGCGTGTTTCCTTCTTCTAGAAATTTATGTTATTATATGTTATGAAATATCGAAAATACGATGTACAATTGTTAATATACTTGTCCGTATTCTGAAAGAAAAAATAAAAATGTTAATATTATTTGTCGAATAAAGTATAAACATGGAGGAAAAAACACATAATTTTAAATAGGAATTTCTTTGTTCCAATATCTTGTGAAAATATCTACAAGAGAGGAAAAATCAAAAATCCCGTATTTCGTTCGAAATATCGGATCTTTTTGTCGCTCGACTAACAAGTCTTACAGTCGTATCGATGGAAAATTTTATGATAACCATTTTGTGATACCACAACATAAACGTTTGAATAAATTGAAAGTATTATTTTTCAATTTCATCGAATGATACCAAATCGAAATTCGTTAAAGATACTATTAGAAATTCCTATTAAAATATTACGAATAGGGAAATCGAACGCTATATTTAGTGAATTTTATAATATTTTTTTTTTTTTATCCTATAGATATCGAGTATCAAAAGCATTAAAAGTATTCATGGGAAAAATAGTTGGGGAACTTCATATTCGGTTATAAATATTGAAATTCGTTTCGTCCAAGGAATAAATTGCGTCCAATGTTTTATGTAGTTTCCAATGTCGGCTTTCCATCGGGGAAAATTCTGTCACTGCGATCATTTTCGAATATTAGAAAATTCACAATAACGAAAAATATAGCCACAAGAGAAGACTTGTCGTACAACAGTAATAGTCGCGGAGTTCATTTCGTATGAGGAACAAGTTCCAGTGTGGCAGCGCTGGCAAAGATTGCGACCTCGTCACAGTAAAACCCGGCTCAGTTCCCGCAGAATTGTGAGAAACGTTCTGCAATAAAATTATTATGATCAAAAGAACATCGTGTTTTAATGCGAGCATCAAAGTCGGTTTCATACGACGTCGCCAACGCCACCTTTTTCGAATGTTTCGTGAACATTTTGTCATAATGGTTTTGAATCGTAAAGACTTCTTCAGAAATCTGATAGTAAGTATATGCAGAAATAATCTTATATTCCCCTGTCTTACAAATTAATAAATAATACGAAATGAACTAGATACGCTGACAACGAGTATGCAATAATATCTCGCTATTTTATGAAAGAATCGAAAAAAGAAATTTATCCCGATAAACGAAACACCGATTTTAACCTACCTTTCCCTCTATTTATTTCCTTTGGTGGATAATTTTTCAGAACGATCAGAATACGAAACGGAATAAGAATCCCACGGTCCAACGAACGAGCCGTCATCGTTTTCGTTTTTTAGAACCAAGTTTCACAGTCGTATATTCACGAACACGTCGCGTGTCCCAACAAGGCAGACGCAGTCTTTCGGAAATATAAAATATAACCGGAGACAAGCGTAGGTAGTCGCGAGAGAAAGAAAACTCGGCCGGTGCCTACGCGTGGAACCACGTTTTGTCCTTTCTGTATCCTTCGCGGGTCTACGTAGATGTTGCGGAAAACCTGACACAGTTTCTTCGAACCGTAAAAAAACTTCGCCTGGAATAGGAGAAAATCAACGGATGACGGTGTACCGTGGGAACTCGGCGTTCGTTCTACCCGCCAACTTCGAGGATTCTCGTTCCTCGTGTGCAATCGAGTTTCGTCATCAACGAGAGTAGACGATCTCGCGGAAACTCTGACACGGCGTTTTTCGAAATACGCTACATTCGTCGAGACATCGCGAAAAAAAAAGGAATAAAGAAAGAAAAGAAGAAAGGGAGGGGGGAAAAAAAGAAAGAAAAGGAGAAAACTCAATGTTCCTCGTTTCGAGTAGTTCCCTTTCAATCTCGCGAAGTTAAAATACCGTGGCAACCGGATATGACAAGAGGTATGAAAGTGGAATGCCAAAATTGAACCTACCGTTTCGCAAGGAAAACACGAAATACTTTATTTCGCACTTTAAGCCTCGTCCCAAAGGGACATTGTTTGTATACGAGCTACGTTGCCTGTTCGTGTTATCGTTCGAGTTCGTGAATACTGAGAACTGTAGTCGATGAATACGAAGAATTGTAGATTATTTACAAACAGAGCTACAATTCTCAATGAGGAGCCTTTTAAAAAGAAATTAATACGATAACGACGATGATAAATAGAAGCTTATTGATAATAGAAATAATCTTCTTCGAATCTAAATGTTTGTTAAAACGTTTGTTGTGATTTTGAAATTCTATTATTAAAAAATTGATTCGAAAATTGTTTTAGATCGAGATATTTAGTTATATTCACTAATTTAATATATATTTTATTTGCACGTTTTCTGACCATTTGTCTACAGATATTGTCTCTCGTTTTCCATTCCAATGGAAGATAAAATACTTGTTTGTGCCTACGTACTGTTCTATTTTGTCTTTCATTATTTGTGAACTATTGGCGTACGACGATGGTGTACGTGGATTGTCAGTCTGAACGAGGTTTTACTGGAAGGACAAGAAATTCCGTTACATCCTCTCTCGAGTCGCGAAAAATTCGACTAAACAAAGGCATTCTAATAAGAAGAGTTAATCCGAACCTCGTTAAAATTATGTCGGGTGACCACGACACAAAATATAACAGGCTCCATTGACATCCAAAAGGAAGCGCATGAAAACGAGATTCTATTCCAAAGCTCCTTCGAACGGTCGTTTTAACAAAACTCTGGCAAACTGTGGCTGGAAAACCCCTGACGCAGCCTCTCAAAAACGCGCCAGTTTCCCGCAAATTGGAAGAACCATGGACGACGGTGAGAAGCAATTTCAAGTCCATTGCTTTCGCTTCTATTTCTGGCTTTCGCCGAAAAATCTGATTATTTAAAAAAAAAGAAAAGAAAAGAAAAAGGAAAGTGGAAAACGAAGATTCGAGTTTGAATTAGGTAGAAACGATCGAAATATGTATGGTATCGCGTTCAAAACAACGTCGGGAGTTTTATAGACGAGTATCGTTGCCATAGAGAGAACGATATCGTCATGAACTCGCAAATGTTGCGGAAATTTCACCCACCGTGTGTCTTACGCCGCGTTCACATTGACCAGAACAATTCTGTTCGTGAACAGAAAGTTGCTTGTATCATTAACGTGAATAAGAGCAATATTGCATCCATATATAAGTTGTTGTAAAGTTTGATTTTTGCAAACAGTTCGCTGTTAATTTTCGTCGTGCGTGTATTGAAGCAAATTTTGAAATTAAAAACAAAAAAAAAAAGAATATATAGTTGTTTAAACATAGAGACATCACTAAAGATAAAATATATTTTAAAAATATATTTTTTCGAAAATACAGTGATACATCCAGTACCATAGATTTACCAGATTGACTAGAACATCATAAAATGAATATTGAATAAGGTAATTGTGCAGAGAAATACGAGTTGGATATCAAACTTTGACATAAAACTTTGCTCGAACCAGAATTATTGATCAATACAAAATTTTAACGGACTATACACGTGATCTTTAATGTGCAGCACGTACTTAACATTACAATTACTAGATGAGCATAATAACCTTTAGTAACAATAGAGTCAACTGTCCTCTTTTGAGTAACAAATCTAGAATAAAATGCATTTCCGTCTTCCTAAATATCACATCGTCGAAAGTTTTATATTTAAAATTGTTCCATTTAGCTAGCGTTTACCAAAGTTAGACAACACACGATCCGACACTTGACGATTAGCATAACGCTGGTGTAGATGCATCCATAGATGGAGGATTTGAATCTACGTTCCAGAACTATCACAAGAGGTGACAGGGTAGAGAAACTATGCTGATAACGTAACATCATTTATCTAATTTAACACGAAACCATAACTCTTCTGACCACGAAATATTCCCTCTTGCTCGACAATAAAACAAATCTTGAGGAATTCGTTATTACCGTTCGATTATATTTTCTCTGTCTAGAAGAAACACCTTCTAAAACGCTTTTGGTCAGTGTGTACGCAGCATTACGAATCGAAGAGAACGCAACGACAAAGGGGGTTGATGGAGACCGCGCGACAACGTCGTGAAAAAAGGAAGCGGAAGATAGGAGAAGAAGGGTGAGTAGCCTTCGTGAAAGTTTCGCGTGACACGCCGTTGGGGGTGCTATCGTTTCATTCGTATAGAGACGGTTTTGTTAGCCATGGGGGAAGGGCTGTCGACCAAGGGTTGCGAGGAATCTATCGGTAGGCCAGATTTTACCCCTGTGTGCACGCGAGTTTCCTGCTGTATAGTTTTCCTCGCAATACCTGGGACTATTTCGTGCCGGTTGATAAACACGTGTAATGGAAGGAATTGACTGTCGTTGGGAAGAAGGGAAGATGGAAGGGTGGATAAAAAGAATCGTAGAGAACACGGGAGAAGAGGGTAAAAGTGATTCCGCGAAAATAATTTCCCTTTTCAATCGTAACGCCGCAGAAGAAAGGCTCGGTTCATTGTTTTCGTGTTAGAATCCTTTGGTTAGATAGGAGGTCGGATTTGTCGATAGGAGATTCATGGAGGGCATGTGAGCATGGAGAAAGATTCGTATTGCGTTAACGAGATACGAATTCGGGTATTAGTCGCTGATTTGCATAGAGAGAGAAATTTCATAAGTGTTTTTATCTTTTTATAGTGGAGGAATTTTAAAATTCGATGGATACGTAGTAATTTCGTATTATCGAAATTCTATTTTTATTTCGTTTTGGGATTAAATATGTGCTTTTGTCACCTATTTGTGTATTTTTAAAATATTCGTAATATTGCTTTTTTTTTTGTGAATGCATCCTACATACATATTTACAATCGAAATTGTAAAAATAAAACGTTAAAACTTTATATAAATTTTATATTTTATAATGTAATTCTATTTGTATTTTTACCTGCATGTTTCACAATGTTAAAATGTTTATTATTAATATTAAACGCTTATTATTATTAATATTATAATTTTATGTATAAACATTCATAATACATGATTATTAATATTAATATTTATATTTTATTAACATGACTAAATTAAAATTATATTATGATAATATTAAAATTTGATATTAAATTGATATGGATAGAAAAATTGATTACATTGAACCGTTTGACGAGATTAATTATAATCTCCTAAGGTATCTCTCATTTCAATCGCCAAAATTAGAAAATCAATAAAGCTTATCATATTTCTCTCATCCGATTTTTATGGAATCTTCGCTGATAAAATCGCGTTAAGTATTTCAAAAACCGCGTTTATTGCGCATATTTCTATTTTTCTTAATATAATATAATTTCATCGGTCAAAGTCCTCTCGTAATTTTTCGATAATCTTCATCTCGTATACACACAATCCGTCGAGTAATTTCTCCGCATTATAGCCAGTTACGCGGCCGCGTTAATTAAAATCTCTCTCTCCCTCTCTGCCGAAAAACTCGTCACTGAAATCCCAAACCGAAAGATATGAACAATACAACGATGAACGAGCAAAACAACGACCACACACTACTTGTTTCGGAATTGATGTGTAGACGATCGAAGTGTCTGCACGAACGTACTTCTCAAAGCGGGTGAAAATATCGTTCGTCGCGCGAGCAACTCGAAAGCCATTGTGTATTATTTAATGACTTCGAGATCTATTATCGTGGAAACTTTCTAAAAGTCTTCTTGCCTGGACGAGATTAAAAATACAATTCCAAAGTATAATTCTATCCCTTGAACAGAGTTCACCAAATCCATTATATTCACCGAATCCCTCGTATCTTGGGGATGCGTCATCGAAAAATCGTGCAATCTACGGGAAGAAGTTAAGTGTGACGAAGCACGCATGTGACAGAGCCTTTGGATCCGGTGGCAAATTTTCCGACAGATTATTCTGAAAAATTGCCACGGCAGAAAAGCAAGATCATGGAAATCCATCTCCTATATATTTTCTGGCCACATATTAACAGGAAATTGGATGTTTCGCGTTACCCTGTTTGGACAGCGTTCCAGATTCGCAATTTCTTTTTTTCTTTTTTTTTTCCTTTCTATGAACCATGCATTTTTTCAAATGCATCGCAGGATCGAAGATTTACGAGTGAATCCTTTTACCCCTCGAATATATGTACAAAAAAAAGAGTGACATATTTAAATCGATCGAGATACATTGAATCTATTTATATCCGATCATCCTCGAAGACACTCGATTATGCGGTAAGATATATCGATATCAGCCTTCTTCCACGACTTTGTGCGAGGCAATTTTTACCAGAGATCGAGATGAAATTGAAATTTACCATGCATCGACGTTCCACTAACAAAAAAAAAAAAAAAAAAAGAAAAAAAATTCTTTGACAGAATTTTATTGACGCAAAAACCACGGATTTCTCTTTCATACATACGATCAAGGATTGGCGTGAATATATCGTGGTACGAAAACGAAAAAAAAAAAAAAAAAGAAAAGAAGAAGAAGAAAAACAATAATAGAAGAAAGAAAAGTGGATCCCCCGGTGGACAACTTCACCTCGAATCGCTTACGAAACCCCTGAAAATAAAGTCGGCAATCCGGCCACGAAGGGTGCATACCGGCAGCAACCAACAGGTGTTACGTAACGAAATTTCATTAAAAAAACAACGAACGGCATCGACCCTCTCGCATCTCGGAATAACCTACTTAAATTCGCCAGACAATCTCGAGCCAACCCCTCTCCACTACCCCCATCCCGACTCCATCAAGTGGAGTGACTTGAAATCAGCCGCGAGCCGCGGGGAAAAGTACCGCGAGGCATTCGTGCGGATGGGATCTCCTTCGAGGAACAACCTCTCCTCTTCTTTTTCCGTTCTCGCCTGTGTCGCGCGCATGTAAAGGGATTGCCTGGTATCGATGGCCCGCCAAGTATTAATCGACGAGAACAATGGATTCGCGCACAAAGACCGAGAATGCATTCCCTTCCCTGTAACGCGAAGAAACGCTACGAGTTTAGCGTTCCGCGTACAACAGAGAGTCTGGCTTCGCCTTATCCTGTGCTCTAGAGAATACACCAAGCCAGTCCCTTCGAAGAGTGAGGGTTTTTGAACGCGAGACACATCGAGTTAACACGAAAGAAAAGGAGAAACAGAAGGAGAAAAACGGGTAGAGAGAGAGAGAGAGAGAAAAACAGGTTGGTATGGGTGGACGTAAGCGAAGGAAGGGGTTAGCCTATCGGCTCGGGGTTGCTCGGAATCTATCGGTGGGCCAGATTTCACTGACACACAGTTCTCCTCCCCGGCACACGCAAAACGATATCCTCTCACCGTGACCCCCTCCTCCCTGCGCCGGTGGTGAAAGACGGCGGAAGGCGACAGAAGAGGAGTAGCGGAGAGATCGGTTGCGAGGCGCTTGCGCGCGCACTCGCACTCGCGCCGCTCCTCGACGTCGTTTTGCAAGGAAATTGATTCTGCGCGAAACGGCAGGCTACGAGGGAGCACCGCCAGAAGAGCCGGGCTCCGCAGACCGCGCACACATCGCAGAGGGGGTTGCTCGCAACTCCACGCTCGCCTCCACGCTACCGCCGAGTAGTACGAGACTCGCCGCCTCTCTATCTACCCTTACCCGTCGGGGGCACCACGTCGTCCGTTGCGCGACGCTCGCTATTATGTAAGGGGACGTCGTTTGGCTCGCGTCGTCGAAACTGGGGTCAGGCCGAACGACGGTAAAGGACACGCACTGGACACGCGAAGGGGAGAGAAGCACGCGCTGGAAGGGCGACATGCGAAGAGACGCGTCGCGCCGGCCGCGTTACGACCACACACATCCGTGCCACCACGAATATCGTAGGGACGACGAGGGACGGCGATCGCAGAAATAAGACGCAATTCGAGGATCGGAGGAGAGGCATCGATGGAACTGAAAATTCTGTTGTTCGTTCATGTTGTGGGTGAGTGATCGGTTTATTGTTATCCTTTGGCCCTCGTGTCGTGGTAACGTGGTTTCGATCGGAATTTTCTTTTTTTTCTTTTTTTTTTTGGTAAATTGAAATTTGGCTTTTTACCGCGGTCACGTTTTATGCGAGGAGAGGGATCTTCCGCTCGTGCTAGAGGAGGTGAGTTCTACTTCTTCACGTTTCCGTCATTCTATCCGCTTGACCCTTCTCGGCCATCCTTGCGGGCCGTTGCCCCGATGTCTCGAGTCTTGTATGGATTAGGCTGCTCGAAGTCGATGGGGGGAAACGATAGTAATATTTGATGCGTGTTTATTCGTGGAAGTTTATTCATGGTCTAGGCAAGTTTGTGTTTTCTTCGTGCGAGGGATCTTGGATCCCCGGTTAAATTCAAGCAATTCTCTTACGGCCCGGCGTGTATCGTCACGTCGATGCCCCTTCGTTTTGTGCCGGTGGTTTTCTCTTTGATAGCGCGAGATTGAAGCGGAGGGTGGAAGGAAGACCAAGGCTCTCGGATGAGATCAGAGGCATGAATTTTAAGTATGATTTCATGCACCGGAGCAACGGGGTTGTTTGGTTGAAAAGCGTGCGGTCGGCTCTTTGAAGGGATTGAAACGCGATTTAATTTCCAGCCGTGCCGCCAGTCAACATTCTTTCGACTAGTTTACGATAGTTTGTGTATTTTCTATTTTCCAGTCTTTTGTTGCCCGAGAAAATAACGTTTAAGAAGAATGGATGGAGAACTTGCAAAGAATGTTTTATACAGTGATGCATGATAAATAAATGTGTGGTTACCAACGAGTCAAAGAAAGTGTATAAAAATTTCGGTGAAATAGTCGAGATCGGATTTCTAACGGATCGAATCGGTTCAATTAAAAATGAACGCATGAAATCAAGCTGTTCGTACGTGGACACGAGAGAAAAAAAGAGTGGGAGAGAAAGAAAGAGAGTAACTCTCGTCGAAATATATTGACGCTTCCGTGAAATTTTGTAATTTCGCCTCGCTTCACGTGTCGCGACCGTGTGTATCGACCGACTCTTTGTTTAGGGAGTGGAAAAAGCATAAAAAAAAAAAAAAAAAGAAAAAAGAAAAAAAGAAAAAAAGGAAAAAAAAGGGAAACAAGCGAGAAGAACGAAAAAGTGAATATATACACATGTATGCATATAACATATAAAAAAATACGCATAGAGGAAGAGAGCGTAACAAAAAAAGAGTGCAAGGTTGAAAAAGAATGAAAAAGAGGAGAAAACTGCGAAGAAAACTCGGATGTCGAGATCGTTTTCGACGATACAGCCGAGAGGGGTGAAGGGGAACGTGGTACTCTCGTCACCACGCGGTTAAAATATTTGTCCTCGCAACTATTTATTCGGCGAACGCGAATTGAGCAGTTCAATTGGCGAACGCGTTTACCGACGAATATCCCATCGACAAACAACGATATCGACTGTCAGGGGGAAAAAAATTATTTCGCGCAGATCCATGCTGGTAAATCAAGGTGCAAAAAAAAAAAAAAAAAAGAAAAAAGAAATTCGAGAAAGAAAAGAAAGAGACGAAAAACGAAGATAAAGAAAAAAGAAATAAAGTTGAAATGGTGTATGAACAAAGAAACGTAGGCAAAGATGTAGATAAAGATATAGACGAAGACATGGACAAAGTACGAGATACGAGAGAGAATGGGAATCGGAAGGATTCTTATCCATCGGAGCATTGAACTCGCGAAAGGGGGTGGCTTGCGACGTCGAGACGCTGGTTGGCAGGGTCACTGCTCCGATAAAATGATCGAGCAGAGCAGTTTCTCTAATAGAAATTTAGCAAATTTGATGAATAATTGTGCCAATGGATAATTACGTTAAGCCTGCTTGAACGGTTTCACGATATTCTCACTCTCTCCCTCGTATTTCATTCGGTACAACAAATCGCAATCCTTCCTCCGATTAGTTTGGCCTGATTCTCGACCAGCCACCTTCTACCTCGTTCATCGTCGGCTTATTTCATTGCCACTTTATCGAGTTCTCCATCTTTCTTTTCCTACCTTTCCTGCTCGATCTCTTCCTCTTCCATTTCAACCCCCCTCGAAGGAAACTCAACGCGGAAAAACCGTATCGATGCCACGGCTAATCGAATGTATCTGCCAGTTTTACGAGTTCACGCGGCGCGCGTATAGAAACGGGTAAGCTCACGAGAGAGGAACACGAACGATCCCAAGTCTCGTGTGGCTCTCAACCGCGAGAACATCCCTTTTCGTCGATCGCCGACGTGAAATACGATCGTGCGGCGTCGAAACGTCGATTCCATTGTAGCGATTCCATCGACATCGAGCTCTCTTCTCCTTCCTCTTTTTTCCGTTTAGTCTTTTTATTCTTTACCCGCGCGGCGCCGCTAGATTGTTTTCCTTGCCCCTTCCAACCCATCGTCCCATCCTATCACCTTCGACATTGCGCGCGCGCGCGCGCGTCTTTTCTTCCACGATTTCTTTCCACGTTTTTCCTATCTCTTTTTTCTATTTGTCCTCTTTTTTTTTTAATCATATCTCGGTAAGCCTCTCCCAATACACGTGCACTTGCATCGTGACATGAAAGATGCAAGTCAGTCTACTGGAACGTGTCACAACTTCGTCGCCCAGAGTTTTCTTTTATTTCCCCCTGTTCTTTCTCTTTTTCTCTCTCCCCTGATCCTACTCTCTCGGTTTCCTTTCCCTGTTACAATTCTTTTCCTCTTACAACACAGTTTCTCTCTCGCTTTCTCCTTCTTACTACTTACTATTTTTCCATTTCTCTTCTTGCAACTATATCCATCGGTTTCTTTTCTTTTCTTTGCTGGTGGCTGGTTTCTTTTCCACCCTTTTCCTCAACCTCCACTAGAGGTTAACGAGTCACGACGATTGTCATCTTTCACGCGGCATCGCTTCCACGTCGGTCGACGTCGGCGCTGCCAACCGAGTGAATAGTTCGCCACTCGTGGAACGCGGATCTGTGTTCCCTTTCCATCGTGGGGAAGCAATTCTTCCGGCGAGCAAGCGACCCGATTTATTCACATCCATCCGGTCGCCGCTTCTTATTCCGCTCTTACGCAATCGGCGATTCTTGGCGTGCGAGTGAGCTCTCTCTTACCCTATTTGTTTCGTTCGGGTATAGTCTATCACTGGAATGAGAAGAAAGAAATTTTTTGATTCGATTGATTTGTTGAAATGGAAAGGACAGAACATGATTAATTGTAGTGAAATCTTGATCGATTGATTTAATTGAAAGGTAAATAGGATGGATTAAGCTGGATGGATAATTGAGATATATGGAGAAAGGATTAACTTATTATTCGTACTTTTTTTTTTAATTAATTTCATCAAAAATGGAAAGTAAATTTTTAACAGAAATGTAAAAATAATAAAATACGTATAGGGATCTGTAAAGAAGAAAAATATTAAGAAATTAGAAATTCAAATAAAGAGTTAAATTTATTTTTCTATAATAAAATAATAATAATTGAATTCAAATCGTATTCAACTGGCTTCAAGTTTGATATGTAAATATTATTTAACGATACATTTAATCATTAAATTAGTTAATAAATGAATAATTTTATCATTTATATTATATAATATATTATAGATATATAATAGATATGGAGTCGGTATTTTATGTAACATAAAATACGAAATAAAAAAATAAAAAATAAAAAAATATTTTAATAAAATTGACAAACAAACAATAAAATAATTGGGAAAGAAAATTAATTGTCTAAATGAATTCTTTAATGGATAATTATTTAAAAATTATTTAAACAATTTAAATTTTTTATGTAAATAATATCCAAGCTTCCAAAATATATAAATAATGATCAATTCAGAAAATATACTTGTAGAAAAAGAACGTTTTGAGAATTATGTTTTCGGTTTACGTCTCTCGGATGGGAGGACTGCCACAAGATAATCAAGTGAATGAGGAATGAAGGAGCTTTAGGGATAGAAGAGGAAATAAGAGAAATCTTAAAAGGACAGATGGATAGATGAGAGAAATAATAAAGCTAAAGGAAAAGCAAAGGACAAAGATTTGAAGGAGAGAAGTTGCACTTAATTGCATCATTGATCTTTTAGCTTATAGCAAGAAGTCATACTCGTGTAACGAGTTTCGATTCAATATTGGAAAATTGTAATTTCAATAAAATTTAGTTTATAATTTAACTTTATTAGATATCTTTAATATCTTAATATAACATTTCTAACAGAGTGTTGTAAAATAAGTAACTTAATAGTTGTAAATTTAGTAGTAACAGTTATTTTAAGTAGTTAGTAAAGAAATCATAAACCAAAGATTTCAGAAACTTTTTACAAGTTGACTTGTATACAAGTAAATATAAAAAAATAGAAGAGAAAGTTAGAAAATATAACTTGTTATTAATAAAACGAAAAGTGAACATTTCAAAAAATGTTACACATATATATTATTTTATAAAAAGAATTACTTTTTTTTTATAAATTTAAATATATTTAAATGATTATTTTAAAGTAAAAAAAAAAAAATAACAGAAATGAAAAAATGTTTGAAAATTGATAAAGAATTATAAATTTTAATCAATTGTATATTGCATATAACATTTATATATTCTTATAATAATAGAAATTACAGAGACTATATATTTTAATAAATAAAATTTTTTCTCTTACATATTTCTCTTTTGTCGCAAGAAAAATTAAGAAACTTTCTTGGTTACCTGATATATTACTGTTCACGGTAACAAAACTGCCAAGATTTACCGTGATTGTAGTACTTAGTCTTGTCGTCGTTAAGACGCTGGGTTGTCGTAAATGCAACTCTGGCGACACCATCCACGCGATCTTGCTAATTTGCATTGGTGTTTATCATCCGGACTGGGTGAGAATTGTCGAGGGTACGTTCTCTCTCATGAAGGCACTACGAAAGACCTGTGTTTCAAGCCGAAAATCAGCGAGACATTCTCGTTGAACATTTAGTATCGCACCCGACAGAAGTAATTACAAGTATAATAGTTTCCGCAATGTGGTGACGTCGTAATACGGATCAAGCAATCGAACATGTAAACTTCGATTGCTTGAATGAGTTAATTTATTTGCATCTAAGAAGATAAGGATTTCATGAAATTATATATTACCTTTAGTTGAATTCATATTGAAGGTTGCAGAATGACCTGAATAGAATTCTAACTGCATTGCATCATTCGATGTTATTTGGTGCTTCACTTTTAATATAATTACGCAAAAGTCACTGTACACTTCCCACAAGTTCATCACTGAGATTTTGAATTCTTATTTTTCACAGTTTCTATTAATTTTCTTGTCGAAACACTCGAGCGCGTAAACTGACGCTAACCGACAAATTTAAAATTTCATAGGGACTTCAATGCCCTCTATTTCAAGATATAGAATACTCAGCAGAGTTCTGATGTCACTATGATAATTGGTGCTGCGATCTAGTTTCTCGATTTAGCACTACAATATATTTTAAAAAATAGTATATATTTTAAAAAATAGTAAAATAGTGAAAGATACTTCTCGTCTTTCAATATGCATATATTCTTCGTCTCCAAATTTTTTCACGATTTCTGTCAAGATCCTCGAATAAGTATAACACCTGACCGATTTTGCGATTTTATAATAACGATTATGCTAAAAATTTGATTTAATCTTCTATTAAAAACGAAAAGTATTCTAGAGAAATTCTTATAAATACAATAATTAATAAAGGTACTTGATAATTTTATTTTACATAATTTTTTTTAGGAAAGTTGCTGTAAATTTTTTAACACAAAAATGAGATTTTAAACTTTTATCTTCTATGTTTTATTAATTTATTTGTCAAAATATTCAAACATATAATACGATTTTACGAAATTGTATGTTATTTCTGGTTAAATTCATATCGGAAGTTGAAGAATGTCATTTCGATAGAATTCTAACTGCACTGCATTAATCGATGTTATTTGGTGTTTCACTTTTAACATAATTATGCAAAAGCCATTGTACACTTCCCACAAGTTCATCACTGAGATTTTGAATTCTTATTTTTCACAGTTTCTATCAATTTTCTTGTCGAAACACTCGAGCGCGTAAACTGACGCTAACTGACAAATTTAAAATTTCATAGGAACTTCAATGCCCTCTATTTCAAGATATAGAATACTCAGCAGAGTTCTGATGTCACTATGATAATTGGTGCTGCGATCTAGTTTCTCGATTTAGCACTTCAGTATATTTTAAAAAATAATATATATTTTAAAAAATAGTAAAATAGTGAAAGATACTTCTCGTCTTTCAATATGCATATATTCTTCATCTCCAAATTTTTTCACGATTTCTGTCAAGATTCTCGAATAAGTATAACACCTGACCGATTTTGCGATTTTATAATAACGATTATGCTAAAAATTTGATTTAATCTTCTATTGAAAAACGAAAAGTATCCTATAGAACTTCTATTATAAATACAATAATTAATAAAGGTACTTGATAATTTTATTTTTCATAATTTTTTTTAGGAAAGTTGCTGTAAATTTTTTAACACAAAAATGAGATTTTAAACTTTTATCTTCTATGTTTTATTAATTTATTTGTCAAAATATTCAAACATATAATACGATTTTACGAAATTTATGTTATTTCTGGTTAAATTCATATCGGAAGTTGCAGAATGTCATTTCGATAGAATTCTAACTGCACTGCATTAATCGATGTTATTTGGTGTTTCACTTTTAACATAATTATGCAAAAGCCATTGTACACTTCCCACAAGTTCATCACTGAGATTTTGAATTCTTATTTTTCACAGTTTCTATCAATTTTCTTGTCGAAACACTCGAGCGCGTAAACTGACGCTAACCGACAAATTTAAAATTTCATAGGAACTTCAATGCCCTCTATTTCAAGATATAGAATACTCAGCAGAGTTCTGATGTCACTATGATAATTGGTGCTGCGATCTAGTTTCTCGATTTAGCACTTCAGTATATTTTAAAAAATAATATATATTTTAAAAAATAGTAAAATAGTGAAAGATACTTCTCGTCTTTCAATATGCATATATTCTTCATCTCCAAATTTTTTCATGATTTCTGTCAAGATTCTCGAATAAGTATAACACCTGACCGATTTTGCGATTTTATAATAACGATTATGCTAAAAATTTGATTTAATCTTCTATTAAAAACGAAAAGTATTCTATAGAACTTCTATTATAAATACAATAATTAATAAAGGTAATTGATAATTTTATTTTTCATAATTTTTTTTAGGAAAGTTGCTGTAAATTTTTTAACACAAAAATGAGATTTTAAACTTTTACCTCCTATGTTTCATTAATTTATTTGTAAAAATATTCAAATATATAATACGATTTCATGAAATTGTATGTTATTTCTGATTGAATTCATATCGGAAGTTGCAGAATATCATTTTAACAGAATTCTAACTGCACTGCATCAATCGATGTTATTTGATGTTTCACTTTTAACATAATTATGCAAAAGCCATTGTATACTTGCCACAAGTTCATAACTGAGATTTTGAATTCCTATTTTTCACAGTTTCTATCAATTTTCGAAATACTCGAGCGCAGTAACTGGCGCTAACTGACAAATTTAAAATTTCATAGGGATTTCAATGCCCCCTATTTCAAAATATAGAATACTCAGCAGAGTTCTGATGTCACTATGATAATTAGTGCTGCTATCTAGTTTCTCGATTTAGCATTTTAGAATATTTTAAAAAATAGTGAAGGATATACTTGTCCTGTTTCAATTTGCATATATTTCTCGTCTTTCTTCCGTGGTGTCTAGCAAGACTTTCGAATAAGTACCCTGTCTGACTGATTTCTTGATCTTATATTTCAACTTGGGTCTGATTTTTTATTGAAAAACAAAAAGTGCTGTATAGAACTCTATTGTTAGTACAACAGTTAATAAAGGTATTCGATAATTTCATTTGTTATATTTTTTCATTATGAATATTGCTGGAAATTTTTTAGGCATGAATAAAATTTCAAACTTTTATTTTCATGTTTCGTTTTTATTTGTAAGGATATTCAAACACATAATACGATGATTGATTGATTTCGCGATTTAATGACGATCATTTTGTTTCGATCTTTCATTGAAATGTATAGAATGCTCAGCAGAGTTCTGATGTCACCATAAAAATTGGTGCTGCTATCTAGTTTCTCTTCGATTTAGCACTTCAGTATATTTCAAAAAATTCTAGAGGATGTACTTGTTGTCTTACAATTTGCATATATTTCTCATCTTTGAATTCTTCCGTGGTGTTTATCAAGACTTTCGAATGAGTACTTTGTTTATAACACATAATATGATGTTTGATTGATTTCGCGATTTAATGACAACCATTTTGTTTCGATTTTTCATTGAAATGTATAGAATACTCAGCAGAGTTCTGATATCTCTATAACAATTGATGCTGCTATCTAGTTTCTCGATTTAGCACTTCAGTATATTTTAAAAAATAATGCAGGATGTACGTGTCGTCTTTCAATTTGCATATATATTTCTTGTCTTTGAATTCTTCCGGGGTGTCTATCAAGACTTTCAAATAAGTACTGTGCCTAGCCGATTTCTCCATCTTTTAATAACTAATATATCTTGGGTTTGATTTTTTATTGAAAAACGAAATGTGCTGTATAGAACTTCTATTGTTAGTGCGGTTAATGAAGGTATTCGATAATTTTGTTATTTATTATGAAAGTTGCTGTAAATTTTTTAGGCCTGAATTAAATTTCAAACTTTTATCTTTTATGCTTCATTTTTATTTGTAAGGATATTTAAACACATATTCAAATACGATGTTTGATTGATTTCGCAATTTAATGATAACCATTTTGTTTCGATCTTTCATTGAAATGTATAGAATGCTCAGCAAAGTTCTGATGTCACCATAAAAATTGGTGCTGCTATCTAGTTTCTCGATTTAGCACTTCAGTATATTTTAAAAAATAGTGCAGGATGTACGTGTCGTCTTTCAATTTGCATATATATTTCTCATCTTTGAATTCTTCCGCGGTGTTTATCAAGACTTTCAAATAAGTACTGTGTCTAGCCGATTTCTCCATCTTTTAGTAACTAATATATCTTGGGTTTGATTTTTTATTGAAAAACGAAAAGTGCTGTATAGAACTTCTGTTGTTAGTGCAACGGTTAATGAAGGTATTCGATAATTTTATTTGTTATGTTTTTTTATTATGAATGTTGCTTAGGTATGAATAAAATTTCTAACTTTTATTTTCTATGCTTCGTTTTTATTTGTAAAAATATTCGAATGTAATATGTTGATTGATTTCGCGATATAATGATAACCATTTTGTTTCGATCTTTCATTGAAATGTATAGAATGCTCAGCAAAGTTCTGATGTCACCATAAAAATTGGTGCTGCTATCTAGTTTCTCGATTTAGCACTTCAGTATATTTTAAAAAATAGTGCAGGATGTACGTGTCGTCTTTCAATTTGCATATATATTTCTCATCTTTGAATTCTTCCGCGGTGTCTATCAAGACTTTCAAATAAGTACTGTGTCTAGCCGATTTCTCCATCTTTTAGTACTATATCTTGGGTTTGATTTTTTATTGAAGAACGAAAAGTGCTGTATAGAACTTCTGTTGTTAGTGCAACGGTTAATGAAGGTATTCGATAATTTTATTTGTTATGTTTTTTTATTATGAATGTTGCTTAGGTCTGAATAAAATTTCTAACTTTTATCTTCTATGCTTCGTTTTTATTTGTAAAAATATTCGAATGTAATACGTTGATTGATTTCGCGATATAATGATAACCATTTTGTTTGATCTTTCATTGAAATGTATAGAATGCTCAGCAGAGTTCTGATGTCACCATAAAAATTGATGCTGCTATCTAGTTTTTCTTCGATTTAGCACTTCAGTATATTTTAAGAAATTGTGGAGGATGTACTTGTTGTCTTACAATTTGCATATATTTCTCATCTTTGAATTCTTCCGTGGTATCTATCAACACTTTCGAATAAGTATCCTGTTGGCCGATTTCTCGATCTTGTAGTAACTATTATATCTCAACCTGCATTTGATATTTTATTGAAAAACGAAAAGTGCTCTATAGAACTTCCATTGTTAGTACAACGGTTATTACAGGTATTCTATAATTTTATTTGTTATATTTTTTATTATAAAAGTTACTGTAAATTTTTTAAGCATGAATAAAATTTCAAACTTTTATCTTTTATGCTTCGTTTTTATTTGTAAGGATATTCAAACACATAATACGATGTTTGATCGATTTCGCGATTTAATGATAGCCATTTTGTTTCGATCTTTCATTGAAATATATAGAATACTCAGCAGAGTTTTGATATCGCTGTAACAATTGGTGCTGCTATCTAGTTTCTCGATTTAGCACTTCAGTATATTTTAAAAAATAGTGCAGGATGTACGTGTCGTCTTTCAATTTGCATATATTTCTCATCTTTGAATGCTTCCGCGGTGTCTATCAAGACTTTCAAATAAGTACTCTGTCTGGCTGATTTCTCCATCTTTTAGTAACTAATATATCTTGGGTTTGATTTTTTATTGAAAAACGAAAAGTGCTATATAGAACTTCTGTTGTTAGTGCAACGGTTAATGAAGGTATTCAATAATTTTATTTGTTATGTTTTTTTATTATGAATGTTGCTTAGGTATGAATAAAATTTCTAACTTTTATTTTCTTTGTTTCGTTTTTATTTGTAAAAATATTCGAATGTAATACATTGATTGATTTCGCGATATAATGATAACCATTTTGTTTCGATCTTTCATTGAAATGTATAGAATGATCAGCAGAGTTCTGATGTCACCATAAAAATTGGTGCTGCTATCTAGTTTCTCTTCGATTTAGCACTTCAGTATATTTCAAAAAATTCTGGAGGATGTACTTGTTGTCTTACAATTTGCATATATTTCTCATCTTTGAATACTTCCGTGGTATCTATCAAGACTTTCGAATAAGTACCTTGTCTATAACACATAATATGATGTTTGATTGATTTCTCGATTTAATGACAACCATTTTGTTTCGATCTTTCATTGAAATGTATAGAATACTCAGCAGAGTTCTGATATCGCTGTAACAATTGGTGCTGCTATCTAGTTTCTCGATTTAGCACTTCAGTATATTTTAAAAAATAGTGCAGGATGTACGTGTCGTCTTTCAATTTGCATATATATTTCTCATCTTTGAATTCTTCCGCGGTGTTTATCAAGACTTTCAAATAAATACTGTGTCTAGCCGATTTCTCTATCTTTTAGTAATTAATATATCTTGGGTTTGATCTTTTATTGAAAAACGAAAAGTGCTGTATAGAACTTCTATTGTTAGTGCAACGGTTAATGAAGGTATTCGATAATTTTATTTGTTATGTTTTTTTATTATGAATGTTGCTTAGGTATGAATAAAATTTCTAACTTTTATTTTCTATGCTTCGTTTTTATTTGTAAAAATATTCGAATGTAATACGTTGATTGATTTCGCGATATAATGATAACCATTTTGTTTCGATCTTTCATTGAAATGTATAGAATGCTCAGCAAAGTTCTGATGTCACCATAAAAATTGGTGCTGCTATCTAGTTTCTCGATTTAGCACTTCAGTATATTTTAAAAAATAGTGCAGGATGTACTTGTTGTCTTACAATTTGCATATATTTCTCATCTTTGAATACTTCCGTGGTATCTATCAAGACTTTCGAATAAGTACCTTGTCTATAACACATAATATGATGTTTGATTGATTTCTCGATTTAATGACAACCATTTTGTTTCGATCTTTCATTGAAATGTATAGAATACTCAGCAGAGTTCTGATATCGCTGTAACAATTGGTGCTGCTATCTAGTTTCTCGATTTAGCACTTCAGTATATTTTAAAAAATAGTGCAGGATGTACGTGTCGTCTTTCAATTTGCATATATATTTCTCATCTTTGAATTCTTCCGCGGTGTTTATCAAGACTTTCAAATAAGTACTGTGTCTAGCCGATTTCTCTATCTTTTAGTAATTAATATATCTTGGGTTTGATCTTTTATTGAAAAACGAAAAGTGCTGTATAGAACTTCTGTTGTTAGTGCAACGGTTAATGAAGGTATTCGATAATTTTATTTGTTATGTTTTTTTATTATGAATGTTGCTTAGGTATGAATAAAATTTCTAACTTTTATTTTCTATGCTTCGTTTTTATTTGTAAAAATATTCGAATGTAATACGTTGATTGATTTCGCAATTTAATGACGACCATTTTGTTTCGATCTTTCATTGAAAAATGTGGAAGATGTGGAACTGTATAGAATCTTGATTGTCACACAGTAATTTGTTTCGCTATACAATGTTTTAATTTAAAAGCTTTGTTTGATCGTGAAAGCTGCTATATTCTTCACAATCTATGATTGAGTTTTCTAAGCTCTTTCTTTTATAGTTTCTATTGATCGAAATACTCGACATGTAAACTGATTCTGGATCGATGTAGTGGAGAATGGTACAGTCTATTACATTACATTTTAGTTCCATTTTGATTCAGTAGTGAAAAGTATAGTTTTATATGGAATATATTAATTTAAAATTTAATTAATTTACTCTCTCTAGTATGAACGATAAAATATTCTTCCTATGTTTATTTTCAATTCTAACTAAACATGAAATAATATTAATTGAAATCATGTTTTATAAAAATTTTTGATATTTGCGATTTCTTTTTTTCACAAGTTTAAATTTTTTCATTTTCCGAGATATATAACATTTAGTACATGAAAATATTCAATCAATCATCATTATATTTCCTAATTATTAATTAAGTCTTTTCACGATAATAATCTATGAGATTATTGAAATATTTGTAAGATTTCATCGTAAGAAATACGATTCACTAAAATTCAGTTAAATTCGTGAGATTTCATCTTTATAATCGATTTATTCGAATGAAAATCAAGCTTAAATCTACTAATACTAAGGGAGATTGTTCTTTGGTCTTTTGGTAACGTTATGAGTTATTGAAACCACTCTAGCACTGATGATTTTCTCTGAACATACGAGCTTTCACAGGCCCCAAGATTTAATCGTCGCCGTCTCGTAATGAATTCGCCAGGGTTTTCTTAAACGACCGGCACACCCGCCGCCAATTACATCGCCGATTAAATTACGACCGCCTGCTGGAAGGTGAGTTGGTGTCGCGAATGAAATTCCAGGGAACCGACTGTTCTAGAAATCTTGATACTTTCGGATATTTGATGCTCTTTAATCTGCTGACAATTTAAACGGAGTTTTATTATTATATATTTCTCAAAAATAGTTTCTAAAATCTTTCTTTTTTAATGTATCAAGTGATCTATTCGAAGTAAATTATGAATTAAAAAAATTAGTTGAATAATTGATAAAATTTCTCGCAATTTTTTTTGTATAAATAAAATATATTATTAAATAATAATATTTATTGATATATAATAAAATTAAAGATAATATTTTCTTAGATTTCTAAAAAAGAGAAGTTTTATATCTATTATAAGTAATAAGTTTAAATAGTATAGCATTTTAATGGCATTTTTATATTTTTCTCTAGATAAAACTATCCCTGGAAGACTAGTTAAATTTCGACTGTTTGAGGTTCATAAAAAATACATTTCAAGATATTAAAACTGGCAAAGTAGAAGGTGAATTTAATTATACGTTTAATTCTTAAAAACAAATAAGTTTTATTTGGCTCCATTTCTAATAATAAAAGAAAAATTTCTTCTAATTTCTTCCAATTTATTCATTATCAGATAAAGTGATCTTTTATTATTAAACATATTCTCATAATAAGTAATAAATTGTTTCTTCAATTAATGAACATAATCGTTATTTTTTCAAAAATATTTTCTCATATACTTCATTTCAATTCCTTAAGCAATTAAAATATTCCAATATATCTGGTACACCATGCAAGTTAAGTAACTTGTATGAACTATATTTCATGTCATATATTTCTCTCTGAGAAAATTCACTTCATCAATATCACTTTATCCTTAAACGATAGTAGATACTACAAAATCTTTGATATACTGTTCAAGTTAACTAACATGGACTATATCTCATGTCAAACACCTGCGTGAAATTCCATTCTCAAGATAAAATATATTTTTGCCAAGTTGATGAACATCAAATAAATTACATTTTTCCTAAACAAATATTTTTTTTAAAAAAAATCTATGAAATATTATCCAAGTTAGCCAACCTAAACTATATCTTGTACCACATTCTTTTCCTCAACAAATGAATGCTTCTTTGAATTAAGAACATGAAGAATTAATAGACATTGTGAAATTATTTTTCTAAAAATATCTTCATAAACTATTATCTGATTTTATTTTAAATCAAATATATTCTTTTGCAAAAAATATTCTAAAAAACAAATATATTTTTATAAATCATCAAATTATTGTCTCAAAAATATTTTATTAATAAGTGTTTCAAAATTTCAGATATCCAACTATTGCAAAGTGTAAAACACGCTTCAACAAATTCCTCATTATTCACATTACATTTCCTGAAACACGTAATCTCCTAATTACTTCCAACAACACGTCCTTCCGTCCATCTCTTCAATCCTTCATCAGAATCCACCTCGTTCCTCCAAAAACATTCACCTACAAGGATACAAGCGTTCATTAAGAATCTTCTTTAAACAATCTCACTTGCGATCTACGATTAAGTTACGAGGGTAAAGGTATGCACAGGGTGAAGTCGCAAATGAAATTCCGACGAATGGAATCCGCCAGAAATCTTAACGATCCTCGCTATCTCTTTCGGACAGCGTGGCACAGTGACTGGAAAGCGCGGTGGTTCAAGGAAGGGGATGCAATTTAAATCTGTGCCCACCCGCGACGCCACCCTCTATCAAGCGGGGAACGAGACGTTTAAAATGCCTCTGTGTCCGATTAAATCTTAACAACCTAATTTCCCTCGCGCTCACCTCTATTCGATGTTCCATCCTTCGATCCCTTCCCGACTATTTTTCATCCTTCCTTCCCTTCTTCCCAGTCTATCTTTCTCCTTTAACCCTATTTTTTTTCGTCGATCCGTGGATTACTTTTGATTTTCTTGAATCGAGAGTTGAATTGGAACGAACGAGTGAGAACGAGGAAGGAGGAGAACTTGGTTGTTGCAGTTCATTCAACTGTATGTTGAAAATCGCCCTCCTTTGAGGGTTGAAATGGACCGATTGTGGACACCTGTGGGCTGCGTTTGATTGGGTTAATAGAGAGACGTTCTTCTGAGGTTTCCATTCGCTTCTTGCGATCAAAGATAGGGTGATATGGACGTTGGTTTGTCGGTGGTAAGATCATGTTCAAAATTATTGAATTGTCTGGGAATTTTGTTTATACAGATAGCATGAATTATATCGAATAAGTTATTGATGAAAGAGAAAGAGATGTTTTTTAGTTTTTGAAGGGATGATAATGGAAAATAGGAATTTGTGTATTTTGTTATTAATTTGATTGAAATGTATGGTTGTTTCTTTTTTTAGTTAGCTTTTCTTCAAAACAGAAATTAAGTAATTAATTTTTAATAATTGATATTCATTTTATTTTTTTAATTATTGATTGTCAATTGTTGATACACACATAATAGAGTTGATACAAATATTTATATTGGAAATTATAAATTATTGGGGAATTATGTTTTCAAAAATGAAATGAGCTATATTGTTGATTGGAGATATTAATTGATATCTTCTAGAATTTTATTATTTTTTTTTTGTTTCTTAAAAAACAAATGGATTATTTTCACTAAGATATTTAATAATTAATTTCTATCGTTATTATAATTATCTTTAATATCTAATAATTTATTAGATATTGTTGTAGAACATATTGTTGTAAAATTGGTCATCTCTATTATTAAATTTAAAATATTCTTATTATTAAAATATTCTTTAAAAGTATAAATTGAATTTTTACATTATTATATTAAATTTTGTTATAGTTTAATTATCTAATAATTGAAACAATATTTAAATAATGTTAAAAATATTCAAATAAAACATAGTAATAAAATCTTTTCGATCAATCTCATATTTTAATTTATTTAATTAAGGGATATTTAAATATAGAATATCCAATTATTGACTTAACACTGAAAATTTTCGTTTTAAATACATACTTCCATGTTAGAAAAAATTATTTTATAATATAAAATAATACATTCTGCATTATGTGATAAATTAAAAATAAGGAATACGTTATTTTTTCAATTGTTAATTTTTAAAAAATGTATAATCATTGTTAGAAATTGTAATTGTACATTTTAAAAGGAAAATTATTATATTTATGGATTTATATTTATATTGCATTTAGATTTAGATTTATATTGCATATTTTGCTCCATTATCTAAATTTCTTTTAATTGAAAAATTATTTAAATGTTCAATTTTTAATACAAATAATTGTTAAAATAGTTAAAAGACAACTATATTTTCTTTATTATAAAAAATATTGAATTAAAAGTGGATGAACATCAAATTTTTTTTATAATTTATTTCATCATTTGATTTTATTCTTCAAATTTTGCAAAAAAATAAATTTCAAATTCCCAAGTGTTAATAATTAATTTTGATGAAATTTTTCGAGAGAATAGTTTTTGGAAAAATATTTGACCCATATTCTTTTTATCAGTGACCATTTACACCTAGATAGTGAAAATAACTCTCAATGTAGCGGAAAAACAAATTCTCCAATAATTCTCGGGTATTATTCGTTTTGTAAAAAAATTATTTCAAAAATAATCTTTTAACAAGTTTAGCTGCATAATCCGTTTTTTTAAAATGTCCATTCATTGAAAAAAATATATTAAAAAACGATATCCTTTCATTAATTTCTTTCGTAAAGTGATAAACCATTTTTGCGTAACTTTATTTACGCAAACTATACACCAATTTAAAAAAGCGTAGATGCTATAAAATTTTATGTTATTACGATATTGGAGTTTTAAACCAAATTAAAATATCGGAATTTTAAATTAAATTACAATATTGCATTTTGGAAGTTTAAGTGAAATTACAATTATTGAAATATCGGAATTTTAAATCAAAATTTCAAGCTGTTAAAATATTGGTATCATTACCTCGATTTAAAGCTTTATAATGAGTTGTGAAAATTGGAGAATGAAGATATATAGGAGAATTGCAGATATAATGTTTGCAGAAAGTCTGCATTAATTTTTCACTATTATTATTCGTAAAAAGTATCATAGTTTATTTCATTGGTGAAAATGTTTACACAATTACGATTTCGAATAGAAACAATTTCATCGCGATATTAATTTCAGGACAGATGTACGATAAAATTGTACAGAAAATCAATACTCATCTTTCCTTGAATAATTGCATCGCAATCTGAAATCTGGTTTAGATACTTAAGCAATTAAGACGAATCTTCGTTCATTGAAACTTCAATATCAGATGTCTTTCTAAATAATGCATATTCATCCAAATGCATGGATATGGAGACTATGCTCTAGATTTGCCTAGTTTCGGTCTAGATTCTACGTACTAGACAAAATTTAGTTGAAATCGATGGCCCCTACAACGTTTTCTTGGGATTTAGCGAAAATATATACTCGCCTTGCGTTAAACCAGTTAAGTTATACGAGAAATAAACTTATCAAACTAATTTCCAAGAATGCGAAAATTCTCGATTACTTCTCCTCTGTATAATTGAGAGGAGGAAAGTCTACAAGTGGCGAGATCTTTAATTTGAAGGAACTATGTATATCTAGTCTGAATGAAATTATAAATTTTAATAGAAAGTTTTATATATTTTAAAAATATATTGATAATAAATTTATAAAAATTATATTCTAAAAATTACAAAAGTTAAAATTATAAATATAAAATTAAAATCATTAAAAAATTAAGAAATTTAAATTTTGTTTGATATACCAAATATATTATAAAAATATTATATATAAAATTATATTATAAAAATCAATAGGAGTTCATATTATAATAATCAAAATCATATATATATATATTTTTTTTTATAACTTTTATAATTTCGATAATTTTATAAAATAAATTTAATTCTTAATATAACGACTTTCATAAGAAAATAATTTTAATAAATCGGTGAATAAATTTTATATGATTAAAAATAAAAATTAATATTACGAGATTAAACGAACAATTTATAAATGGTTGTAAATTAATAATAATAATAATAAAATTCCTCTAAATATATACGAACCTCTGCTTTCTACGCAATACTCGTTAAAAAAAAAAAAAGAAAAAATACACTTCAATCATTTCAATTTAACATTATTTCATTCCACGTTAAAAAGAACGTTGAAAGAGATCACATTTGATTTTACATCGTAATACGATAATACAAATTTCGATACGACTATAGTACGTGAAATGATTACGAGCATTTGAATACAATAACACGAAAGTAGGATAAATTACCGGAGAAAAAAAAGAAATACACGATTACGTATAAACAACGGGGCAATATTTTGGTGCTTTAAATATCTGGAAAAGATTGCGCTTAACTAGCCCGTAGGATATTAAATTCTGTTGGTCGTAATCAGCGAAATTCATTTCGCTCGGCTCATGCGGTATTTGTCTGTTGTGCTTTAAACTGCATTCAAAGTGGTGGATCTGCTCCGGACAGGTCGATTGAAGTGCCTCAAACCCTTTCACGATTTCCACTGATGACAAACATCGATCTTCCTTCAGTGTTGCTCGCGAAGCGATGTTCTTCTCTTCTCTATAGACATCGATTATTGTTATGTCAGCTTTTATTGCAGTATTTGGGAAATCGTCTTTTGAAATAATAATTGAAAACTAGGCATTTTCATCGTTTTCTTTTTTTCTTCCTTTTCTCTTCAGAGAATAAATATGATTAATAGTCCGATCTTCTATGTTTTGATACAAATATTCATCGTTTGTTAAATGTCAAATTTAAGTATAGATCCATTTAATTAAATAAGTGCAAAATACATAATTGAGTATCTTATATTTTTAATTGAATTGAATCTCGTAAAGGGATAGATTTAAACTATTTTTAAATCAGTTTTTGAATTATTACGCGTAATGTAATTAAAAACATAATTTCGCAGTATAAAGTAACATAAATGCAAACATCGATAAAAAAGTAGCGATTTATTACTTTTAAAGTGTTTCGTGTAATAAAGATGCAAATCCGGTTTCTCCCTTGGCAAACGGATTGTATTTCCTTTGATATTTTGTGCGTATTAAAAGCAATTTCAAATTTGAAAAATTAAAAACTTATCAATTAACTAATAATTATTTTTTGAAAAAATATATTTTTTCCATTAATGATTCCTTTTTTAATGTTAAGTCAACGTAATTTTTTTGTTAATTTTTCTAAAATAATTACAAAAAGATGAATTAATTTAACTTCTTTATTTCCATAATCATCATGCCTACTAATACCCATGTATATTTATAAAATAGAATAAAATTTTCATTAGAAATTAATAATAAAATTCCAAAGAAGTTTAATTCGATTAAAAAACGATAGCCATCGAATATAATATAGAAATAAGAATACTAAAAATATATTTAAGAAAGAAGAAAATAGGAAATTTCTTTGATAAATATATCCATTGTAAAATTCAACTTCTCTGTTTACCAGTTCGAAAACTTTGAGAAATATACGTAGCAAATGGGTTGACGTCCATTTTTCCAAATAAAATATTCACGTCGGAATTTGTATTATTCAGCCGCATCGTGGCGGAAGTCGCAATTATCCCTAGAGAAACGCGAGTATCTTGAAGAACGTGGAACGAAGGGGGGTTGCATTTACAAAATTACGAACACGCAACCCGACGAAAAACTTCAACATTTTCAACCGTGTAACTCAATGAAACATATAATTCTCGTGGCGCAATGCATATATCTGAAACCAAGCTTACACTTGAATTTAACCTAAAAAAAAAAAAAAAAGAAAGAAAAGAGAAGAGAAAAGAAAATTCAACCCTTGAGTTTCTTGCTTCCATGCCGAAACAAAATTCAACGATAAAACCTCATGCTTTCTTGTCGTTAAACGCATTGCTCTGTTATGTAATACATGTGTGTAAAAAATATTAGAATATTTAAAAAAAAACGTGGAAAATGATTGGAGTATTATCAAAATCTTTAAGAATCATTGCTTTGTTTGAAATTTGAGATTGTAAAAAAATCTTACATTTCCATTTTTATAATAATCTTAAATTGTTAGGAGAGATTCAATATTATAATAAAAATTGTAAAAATCTAAGAAAAATTAATTTCATATTATAAAGGAAATTTTAAACTTTATTATAAAGAGAATCTTTTCTAAAACAGTTTGTTTTTATTTGTATAAAATTGAAGTACATCATAAGTTTCGAGAGGTATCGAATTAACTTGATCCTCATTGTTTATTACGTTTTGTTATTAGCTACTGTTTCTAACAAGAGAATCAACAACATTGAATTTCATAAGAGTTGTGTCATCGAAACGCGAATAAATCACGAATAAATTAGTTTTTCAACAGAATCCATATTCAAGCTTATAATAAAAATGTAAAATGGTAAAGAGAGAATTCATATATTTAATATTATGGAAAAAATTAAAATTATATAAATAACAAAATATTTATTCATATTCATATTAATGTGCATATTTAACACGATAATAAAATATAATATCCATATTTAACATGATATGATATAATAAAAATTTCACTATTTATGTACACTTTGCATGATGAAATTAATTTTTTTTTTTTTTGCTTGTATAATTATTTATCGTCTTTCAATTAATTTTACAAAATTTATAATCTTCCATTCTATTTATTTGATATAATAAATATTAGAAATGATATCATTTTTATTAAATATACAGTTGTAAAAATATATTATAAATAGGGAAAGTTCTCAAATATATCTAAGTAATTCCTGTTAAATAAAATTTATATTTCGACTTTTGAGAGTTCGTGTCCACATTCGTGTTCGATATAGAAAATACGAATAATATTCTAGTCTTATATCAATTTTCATATTAAATAATTCAAATTAGATAAAAATATTTCGATTTCCACAGGTTTCCACAATTCGGTGGAAAATATGAACAAAATTTAACTCTTATAGATATTTTCATAATTAATTCCAATCATATTAATTTTTATTTTTCAATACGAACTGTGAAAATTCGAATATATATCATTCTCTTAAATAATTAAATTTGTATTTCGACTTCCAGAGATTTCCACAGTTCAATACGAACAAACTTCCATATCTCACAGACATTTTCAAATTACAAATGTTTCACTCTATTTATAAATAGGGATATTTATAAATCAGAATACACTCTTTCTTCTACCCTTCCTTTTTTTTTTTTTTTTTTTTTATTTCTTCAAACGAGTACGCGAATAATATTCGAACTCGAACCCATCATCTCGAGCTCATTAATTCCTCGTTCAAGAGGGTCGACACTTTTCCACGAGGATCGATCCTCTCTAAAATAGAAAAGGAACTTCCGAATAACGCGCGCATGTTTGAAAATCAGCGCACGATATAGAAAAAAAAGAGAGAGAGAGAGAAAGAAAGAAAAAAACGACATCAAACTGACGATTGTTTCTGTTCCAGGAATTTGCTCCGGTTTGCGAGAAGTCCGCATCCAGATACCGACGGCCGTGAAGAAAGGTGACTCTGCGATACTGAACTGCTGGTATGACACCGAGGGTGATCTTTTATACGCCGTCAAGTGGTACAAAGGGGGTCGAGAGTTTTATCGCTATGCCCCGAACGAGATCCCGATCTTCAAGACTTTCCCCATCGGGAACTTGACGGTGAAGGTGAGCTTTTTTTTTTCTGTCTATCTTTCTGCTCCACGAGGCTCGACCTCGTGCCCCGCGAGCCTACTTTCGCCAAAAGGAGTCTGTTGACCATTTAACAGCACGTGAACCACGTCGGATAATTATCGAGAAATATTCAGATTTTTATAAGGGGGGTCATTTCCGCGAGGATAATATTGGATCGCGTAGAAATGAATCGTTCAGCAGATACGTAGTTCGCGTAGTATTGGTAAATTTTGGATTTGGATTTACTTCGTGATGTATTAGAGTGGTATCGTAACTGTTGCACTTTAGTTCTCTAAGTTTAATTGTAATTAATTCGGTTCAAGGTGTATATAAATTAGGGAATAAATGGCTATGATTTTAAATAATTTTTTATTTGCGAAGTATCGTCGAGGGAATGAAGTTTCGAAAAGATTTTCAGAAAGATTAAAAATATTGATCATCTTTGTCGATGTAACAATAGCAAGATTATCTCGTATAGATTCGAAAAGAAATGAAAAATATCGATCATTTTTTTTTTTAATCAGCTGTTTCTGAAAAAAAAAATAAGAACATTTGAAGACTTAAAAAATATTTGATGGAAAAAAAAATATTCTGTTGAAAATTAAATAAAAAAAGACTAGAAGCTTTCTTTCTTCTTTTATTTAATATTTTCATATAACTTGTTTTTATAAAATATCAGTACTTATTTATAATTAATACAATACTGATAAAACAAATAAGAAAAAAATGCTTAAAACTAAAACGAAAGGAGAACGAATCATTTGGAAATTTATTTAACGCTGCAAAAGGTAGTTGGTTAGAACAATAACTGATCGTTCTGAAATATGATGAGGAGGTAAAACGCGAAACTTTGAGCCGTTCCTTTAATGAACAGAGAGAGAGACAACGGCTTCAATTCCGCCGAAGAATTATTCGAATGTTCGTTTTTACGATCGTGTTCCTAAAAGAGAAGAAGGGTTCTTAAGGAATCGATATATTATCGCGACGTCTTTGCGATTATCCCTGGGGATATCGTAAACAGGGCTCGTTCTCTCCCCGTGTAACAGGGATGCGTTAATGTTGAGAATAAACCGAGGCTTCTCTCACTCGTAAGAGGAATCCCGTTGAGATATTATTAGTCGTTTCTCTTTTCTTTTAGAGCTATATAAAGACATTCCGATATCCCAATTTTATATTAATAAATAAACGTTCCAATTTCTCCCTTTCATTTGTGTTTTTTTTAAATTTAAAAATTTTTAAATACATTGTGTTTTTAAATTTTGGAAGTTTTAAAAATTTGTCTACATGAATTAAATAATTTATACGAATGTTCGAAACACGTTATAACAAATTTAAAATAATTTTCGAGCAGTGACGAATATCGATATAATTAATTTCATACGTTCATACGAAAAATTTTAAATAATTTTTGTATTATTATTTGTGTTTGTATTACGTTCCTGATTTTAGATTTTACCTCATATTTATACAATTTTTCACGTTTCATTTAAAGAATCGTTCTATTGAATAAACACGATTTGCATACATCATTTCACTGTTTGCCTCTAATGGATTAAATTGGTCGATGAAATTCTCTCTCTTGTGGTACAAGAAAATGGAAAAATATTGTTACTCATCAGTGATTCTGATGAAACCTCGCTCAATTCCTAAGACGAAGGGGATTAAAGGGCCTTCGACATGGGTTCAATAGCTTAGAATATTCGGCGATAAAGGGGGTGTTTTATGCGGTAACGCGTAAAACAGGAGCGAGGTGGAATTCCTTTCGAGTGGAATGGCGGCTTAATGGTCGTGGTCTTATAATCGTCTCTGCTCGAATTTTAATCCCGGCGGGATACACTTTCCCCTTTTCGACGGGCTCTTCTTCTCTCCTTCGAAAGCTGGACCGCCTGCAAAAGACTGATTAGATCTCATTTTTATCGTAGAATCCGAGAAAAATTCGTCTTTCTGGGTAAAACTAATAATATGAATTTTCTTCCTTTAATCTAATATACTTTTAAACATTGAAAAATGCTATGGAAATTAAAATTTCTCTTTTTATCAATATCGTACGATTGAACTTTCTGATTAATCTTCGAACAGTTGAAAAAATAGTTCGATTGTTAAATGAGATTTATATCGTATAGCTGGTGAGAATTAATCGCTGAAAGGGTGTTATCTGACGTATCATCGTATATCTTCTTAATTTCTTTTATTCGTTAAATATTTGATACGATTACATTTCGAAGAAGTTAATCGATTAATCAAAAGAATATTCAATTGCTTCAATTGGCAGTTTTTAAATTTTATTTATTACGTTTCGTTTTCAAATCATTTTTTTCTTCTTTTATTATCCATTTCAATAATACAAAATTTATTAAGAGTAGATTTGTCTTATCTCCTCCCTTAATATTTATTACGATGTAATATTTTTATATAACAGATCAGTATTTCACGATTTTTTCATTTTACTTAGGAAATTTTATGGAAAAAAATATTCGTGGTTTCCTCGACCAACGTAATTCAACATTGATAAAAATAGATAACCAGGTGCTAAATGCAGCCTCCCATTGAAAACGTCGGATTTAATTTAATTCGAAGCATTAAATAGCCGCCATTTTCCGCCAAACGCGGAAATAAACGTTTGTTTAACACGCGGGGAGGGTTTGATCTTCGACCGAGACAATCGAATTAAACTCCCCCAACCCTCCCCCCCTCCTCTTCCCCCGACCTCTCTCGAAAGTATAAAAAGGATGAAACGATTTATACAAATATAAACCGGTGACGGTTCGTTGAAATCGAAATTAAACGGGCGAAGGGATTGCAGAATTATAATTTTATTGACACTCGGCCATTGTGTCAACCCTTATGTAAAATTGATTTATCTCGTCTCGATGGAGATCGAAATCAATGTAATTCTTTGAAATTAAATAAAACCACCGGGGAAATTCAATCCTCCGGCCTGTCACTCTTTCACAAACAAGGAACGCTCGCCATTTCGAAACGGGAGGAAAAAAACGAATATTACCGCCGCTCTATCCGCCCGTTCGCATTTCAAACTTTTTCGAACTATGCTATAGCGGGCTTACAACGGTTCCGCTAACTGAACAAATACATTTTAATCCTCTGCCCAGAGTGGCCCCTGTAACGTAGAAGTTACGCGTACCCGCATCTGTATCTGTATTTTTATATTCCTTCTTTTATTTGCTTAACACCGTGGTACCGTTGTTTTTGTTATCGCATCGCAGAATCGTTGTTCCAAGGAGTTTATTTACGACAATCGTTGCTAATGGCTTTGAATTTGAGCGTGAAAATTTCGTGCGCCGCACGAATGAGGAAAAAGAAAGGGGGAGGGGGAAGGGAAGGGGGAGGAACGAGAATAGATCAAGTAGATTCGAATCCTCTGGAGTTTCGGGAAACGAAGTAAAATTGATGTAGAATCGAATGGTAATCGATTAAGTTTGGAACTTTATGCATCTTAATAGAAATTCTCCATTCGTTTGAATCGGTTTTCTTAACTTCATAGATTTGATCGGTTATCTTTCGATTTAATCTTTACTCGAATACGAAATGAAGTTAAATTATCTATATTATACGTATTATGAAAATTCTTATGAAAAAATTTCGTGCTTTTGTCGTGGAATTCGACACTTTTTATTATAACACGGGCGATATTTAATTTTCAAAATAACGTTTACATACCAATTTCGATGAAAAGTATTCGCGAAATAATAATGGCAATTGATGAACTCTGCGTATATTCCATTCTTTTTACACGTTAATTCAATAAACACGTTGCTGAAATTATTGAAATGATTTACATTATCGTCAATGACAATATCCAATGCTACATAATATTCAAAAACGAGATAAATACGAGGAAATGATACGTGGAATTTTATTTTAAACGAAAGACACTGTCATTTTGTTATTTTTCCCCCTTTTCGTAATATAAAACATAAAAGATTTTTATACCACTAATGACCATAAAAACTTCAAGATTCAAAAACGAAAATAAAAATGGAGAGGTCAGTCGTTAACGTCTACACAGAATACCTGGACCGAAATATTTCAAAAACCATAAGCCACAGAAAAGAACGAAATTTTTTCCTCCAACTAATCCATATTAAAATTAATCCAATTCCTAATTTCACTATCTCACAGAGATCAAAGCGAGAAACAATAACCAATTAAAACGCTCTACCTGTGAGTTTCACAAAAAACTCGCAAACGAAAAAATAATAGAGGAATAATCCTTTCCTCTAAACTCGTTTCTAAAAGCAACGAATGTTCAAAAATTTAGTATTCCACACTACGTCATAAACGCAGGATGAATCAATCCTGATTCCTTTTTTCGTGGCTTTAAACTATGAAACATGAAACTCTAAAAGCAAAAAAATTTTTATTAAAACTAATCCAATCCGTAATTTTATTAGCTCTGAAAGATCAAAGTTTTATTTACGAGCTTCGCGAAAAACGTACGGAAAAAACCAGAGTTAACAGTAACAGTTAAAAGTAACAGAAAGACGAAACGTTGCAAATAATTCATAAAATAATCTATTATAATTATTATCGCGAATTTTCAATATATACAAAATTACAAAATTACAAGTGATGTACATATCGTGCATTTTAATAATAAAAATCTGTCAATAATAAAAGGATATTATTGTTCTTTCTAAACTAAAGTTCCCAAAAAACAAGAAAATCATCGTGTTAAAATTTCCATCAAGCATCAACAATGTAATATGATACAATTAAAACAAGTTTCATATCTAACACTTTCAAATTCAACTCACAGAATAACAATTCTCGAACAATCCAATATCAAAGATCGAGAAGCGAGAGAATAACACCGACAAATTAAAACGTGTTGTTACAACCCGACAAAAATCTCCAAACATCCCGAAAAAGATAATACGAGGACAATCTTCCTAAACTCGTTCCCGAAAGTGCAACGGACGCGCCGCTGTTGAAATTTCGCATTCCACACCGCGCCATAAACACACGGCGAACCAGCCCCGCTCCTCTTTTTTTTTTTTATCAGACCCACTAAATCCGCCGGAAACCGCGTTCGCCGGTCGCGCCGCCATTTACCCCAACCGAATTCCTGCCGCGCGTTCGGCCTACGAGTCTACGCGCGAATAAATCGCGAGGTGTCGCGAAATTCCGCGTAACTGGCCGACGTACTGCGCCGTTACGGAGCGTAATGTCGCTCGTAAACTGAGCGAAAAGCCAACGTGCGGTTCCGCGGGGTTGTGCAAGGGGGTGGTTCGAAATCGATATCGCAAGGAGACGAGAAGGACTTTCACGTCGATCCACTGGTTGTTCCGTTTTGTTTTTCGTAGCGACTCGAAAGCAATGAAAAAAAAAATGTAGTCGATCCACGCATGAGAGATAACATTTGATGTGTCAAAAGTGATCCATCTTGGATGGATGAATACTTCATCTTTTTGTGGGCCGATGTAGAGAGCCAATTATTGTTGTCGGTGGATTCCGCAGCAATTAACTCCGTCGAGTTGAGCCGATGAAAAAGTATCGATTCGATCCGAATATTAAATATTATTCGTGCTGTCAAAAGTGATCCATGATCTTGAATAGGATGAAGCTTGAATATCTCATCTTTTGTAGATTTGGTATACAGAGCGATTACTGTTCCCGGTGGGTTCGAAAGTAATGTCGCGAATAATCCTCGAAAATAATTAATCAAAAAGTGAGGATCACATTTTCAACGCGTACATCAATCGTAGATATTAAGTATTATTTGTCGAAAATAATCCATCTCGAGTGGATGAAGATTAAACATCTCATCTTTTATAGGCTAAGCTGCTTTTTTTCCGCTTGCCTCAGAAATAGAAGAAAAACACGTTTGTGTGTATTTATGATTTATTGCACTTTCGAAATGCCCTTTATATCGAACGTTCAAAGGCGAATATTAAGTACGACCGTGGGCGATACAAGAGCAAAGTGATGAGGAATAGGATGAACGAGGAGGAAGAGGAATGCCTTGAACGTTGAATATGAAATCCTAGAGATCTCCTCGTATTTTTCTTCGCTTCTGAAGGCCAGAAATGGAATTGGACGCGCGTAGAAAATATCGCATGTACTTGCAATTTGTGATTTGTAACACTAGCGAGATGCGCTTTGTCTCGAGCTTTGCTTCGAGTGTGGCAAAGTGAACGAGCAAGAGTTTTCTTGTTGGCAAAAATCTTGACTAGAACCCCTCATTTTTTTCTCCCTCTCTTACACTTCCTCCAACGAGGATCCTTCTCGCTTGTCCAGGGATGAAACAATGCTACGAGCTGACCGCTACCCTTTGTCTTCCGGTCGATTGATCGATGCGGTTGGTTCCTCGTTGTACCTGTTCTCTCTCTCTCTCTCTCTCTCTCTCTCTCTCTCTCTCTCTGTCTCTCTCTCTCCTCCCTTCTTTATTATGCTTTTTTTTTTGTACATAACGCAAGTTGTGTATGGACAGGTGAAGTCATAAATCCTCGACTGTCAGAGTCGATTCATAGGCATCGAAGATGCCGGACTGGCCGTGACAAAAGACTAGTCGCAGTGGGGAACATGGTTCTTTTTGTCGCGAATTGTTGGCTGACGAACGAGGTGGTGATATAGTGCGCACGTTTTTGCAACGATGATTAAGCTTGACGTGTTTTGCTTCCTCTTTGGGATTTCTGTTTTGACGGTGACTGGACTGCGGATGCTTTTGCAAGCTCGCGCTTTTGTGAATGTAAGTAAGGAAATGCTACAGTCACTCAGGTATGTCTTTGTACGTCGCATATAAAAGGCAACTGTTATTAAAATAAATTATATGCATAAAATGTAACTGTTGTCGACGACGTTTTCAAACGTCTCTAATAAACTGACAGAAAAATGTTTTGAATTAAAAAATTAGTTTTTCATCGATTATATGTTGCAATTTCGAAAAAAAAAAAAAAAGAAGAAGAAGAAAAGAAAAAAGAATTAAGGTCATATTGAATTTTTTAAAGAATATCATTTATTTTTGTTTCAAATTCGTCGGAAGATTATTTAAAAGACTTCATCGATAATTACAAAAGGACACTTTGAATAAAATTTATTTCTTAATACATAAAGAAATAATAATACAATTTTTATTGTACAATGAAACTTAAGATTCTATTTTAATAAAAGTACCGTTTTCTTTTTTTATAAAGTATATACAAAAATTTTCTTACGTAATTTTATACCGATATAATTATTTCACTTACTAAATATTGTAATTAGTACTTACTTTTCTTTAAACGTCGAGTATCTCTTATCCATCCTTCTTTCGCATCTTTAACTTTCTTATTAATTTAATTAACAAACAACTGTTCTCTCGCCAGTAATGGTGACAACGAGGAGAACAATTCTTCTCGTCATCTATTAAAAAAGAAAGATTGTACAGTGGCAATAAAATGAAGGGACGATTCTCTCGTTGATATTAACTGAGCGCATTGGAGTGTGCATAAGGAGAGGAATGGAAGGAAGAAAGATGAGTTGTTCCATAATATTACGGTAAATAGCACTAGTCTGTAGGCTTGATGCGTGACAATGGAGACAAAAGACATTTGTCGTCATTGTTCCTGTCTGTTGCGCACCTGAGCCATCTGACTTGTCCAAACGGACAAATTCAAATGAATAGAAATCAAACGTTGACAAATTTCTATCCTTCGTAACCGGATATATCACAGCTGAAAACTCGGTTATAACGTTACCTCTGCTCGCGATTGCCCGTGTAGAACGATGTTTAATATCTCTTGCAATATTTAATATCTCTTCGTTTATCTTAGACTTTGCAGTGGTAACGTTCTCGCGGATTAATTATACGCCTGGCTCCTTTTGTTCTAAACTGCTATTGAATTTTATGCTAAGCAGATGGACAAATTACAGTATTGTGCATAAGTCGTGAAGCACTTACGAGTCGGAAATGTTTTGTTTCCGTAAATGAATATACTTAAATATACTTGATATTATTTTAATTCTGTTTTCGTTTTGTCCAAGAAACGTTTAATCCAACGATTATTAATATTTTCCGTGACCTCGTTTCCATCCAGAATCGTTATCGAATAATTTTTTAACAAATGTATTCCATATATCGTTTCATTGTTTTATTGGAACGAATGAATTAAGGATACTCGGTATTATTTTAATTGGATTGTTATTCCTTGAAAGGAATTTAATTCAACGCTTATCGATATTTTTTAGTAAATGTATCTTACCCGTGATTTGCCTTTCCCCCTTTTTTTTCTGGATTTTCTTCTATTCTATTCTGATTAAATCTTTGAAATATAGTTTATATGTATCTTGTAATAATAAATTTAGATGGGGACTCTATGGCAATATTTCAAAAAGATTCGTAAACTAGGAGAAACCATAAACGAACAACATCATAGAGAGAATATTTAAAGATTCATTTCCATACGAGAGTATGTTGAAACGGTTCCTAAATCTACCTTTAGTAACCATTAGTTACTAGTCGGCAACGTAGATGGACCGAGACTTTCACGTACGATCATATCCGCGCAAGATCATATTCTCGTAGAATCACTCACAAAAGATCTCGTGTGTATCCTGCATGATAGTTATTTTTATTCAAATAACTTCGTATAATAACATAATTATTTCTTGAACGCAATTTTCATTCTAAGAAAAGATACGAATATTATTTCATGAAAATATTCGAATAAGACGAT
Source organism: Apis florea (assembly GCF_048593485.1). Taxonomy (NCBI): domain Eukaryota; kingdom Metazoa; phylum Arthropoda; class Insecta; order Hymenoptera; family Apidae; genus Apis; species Apis florea. The sequence goes on from NW_028256803.1 coordinate 127,513, forward strand.
GAAATATCTTCTTGGTTTTAAAAAAAATACATCATTTTTATTATGAGAAAACAGATTTTTTTTCACTTCTGAACAATGAGAAAAATCGTTACATGACAAATATGTTGTATAAAATTATAACAGAATTTCATTCAAACAATTTATAACTAAAACTATATAATAAAAGTTCGAATAATAGTTCACGTTCACATAAATGAATTTAATTGGCAGGATTCATTTAATTGGGTATTAATTAAAATTTCGTGCCAATAATGAAAATTCTACGTACATAAATATATTTAACTGTTTGTGAATATGTGTACGTTTTACATTTTCCTTTTTCTTTTATAAATAGAAGTCAAAATTGGATTGGTTAACTAATAATTGGTTTCGGTTAATATTTCATGGAATTTTCACGGATAACAATTAACTTTTACAACTTTTATCAGTAATTCGAATTTTTAAAACATATGTTTCATTATTTTTTTCGAGGAATGAATTATTGTAACTTGTAAGTAAAAGTTAATTTAACATTTAAGAACGAAAATTATACTTTCTATTCTTCTAGATATTGACAAATAACACAGAATTCTTGTAGATATTTTTAAAAAGCCTACTATCAAAAAAAAAACTTCGCAAACAACCACGTATTTCCACGTAAATAATAACTTCTTTCAAAATATCGCAAAAAGAAAAACAAAGCACGTTGCAATATTCTTAACAATTTTCGACCCGTCAAATCCTTTATTCTGCAAGGAACAACCCCTTCAAAAATAAACACATCCCCCTCCGAAACTATTCCCTGTATATCCCTTTCCAAAAGAAACTTCCGTTCCACCAAGTTTTAAAAAAGCAGCCAAGAAAAGAACTCTTGGTTGAAAGGGCGGAGTTGTAACCCTTGCGAAGCCATCAGGAAAGAAACAACCACCGATACACGGCTGACTAAACCGTGGGGTTGGATCTTTGTTGCAGAAAAGCGAAAGCAACGCGACCCAAGTCGCCCTGACCAACCTGGAGCTGGACGCTGCGGGGGTGTACAGTTGCGAAGTCTCCGCGGATGCTCCTTCCTTCCAGACGGCCTGTGTCCAAGACACCATGAACATCGTAGGTAAGAGGATGTGTTTATTAGTCCCTTGATCCGAGATAGGGGATGCTTTATGCGCACCATTTGCGATGATATTGTGCATAGAAACATTTCCTGCGTGCACTTGTGTAGGATGAATCGTGTAATTTGACCACTTTAATTATCTTCTACTAATTAGAAGATGAAGATAATAAAAAGATATTTGTACACGTAGGTTTGGGTAGAAGATTAAAATGGTGGACATTTGATTTCTTCTATTTCTTTTTTAAACAAGTGCACACATATAGAGGATGGATTATCTAACTTGATCGATTTAATTTTATCTTCAGTTACATTATTACAGTGAATTAACGAAAAGAATATTTTGTCATATATTCAGGATGGACACTTGATCTTTTTTTATTATTTCTTTTTTGTTCTTGGTAATTTTTATTTCATCTTTATCTTCTTTATGCATGATTATCTAATTATTTTATCCGTTGATTATCGAGATTAATTCGAATTTGAAAAATTCGAAAAAGAAAAGGTTTCTTTTCGTTTAATGATGCAGCAGTTAGATTTATCGTCTACAAAAATTTTAATTGGTCCATAATCGTTTTAATTCTTCACTGATTGATTCTCAACAAGGGTATGATAAATGTAGATCCGCCTTTAGATCTTGTTGACGTATCTGAATAAATTAATACAATATAATACAGAAACAACAACTTGTGAAAATTGATACTATGTGAAAGAATAACTGATAACAAGACAATCAACGAGATAATTATTGACTTTAAACTTCGACAAAAAGTACTAATATTATATCGTCATAAAATTAAAAATAAGAGAAGGAACGTTTCATCCGACGTCTTCATGCAAACGGAATATTTGCACATTTTCGTGGAAGGGAGGCGATATGACCTTATTGATTCAGAATGACCAAACATACCGGCAAAGTTATTCCAGCTTCCACTCTCGAATACCTTCTCTGAAACACCCTGTATACACACGCACACGTACATATCACAGAGACAGACGTGCACGTGTTAGCCCGCGAGCGTGCTTTCGAACTGCGAATTAATGCCAGCCACCGGCTCGGTGGACTTAAAGGCTTACGCGAATCGCTGTGGACCGAGCCGAAGATAATACTGCGGGTACACGCGGCGGAATGAACGGGAATTAGGTGTCTTAGGTGCCCTGGGAATGAAGCTACCCCGCGGTTAGGTTTTGCTCATCTAGGTTTCTTTTTTTTTTCTTTTTTCCTTCTCTCCCTCTCGAATCCTCGGCTGCGCAATTGGCCGCAGCTGTGAAAATTTATGTCGACGTTTTACCTCGCTGATTTCCCTTTTTCTTTTCTCTTCTCCTCTCCTTTTTTATTTTTTACACCTCCTCCCCCCTTCTTCGTTTTACCTCCTCTCGAGGAATTCGCCAACGGGGATTTTAAAAAGGGGAGAGGGAGATAGGAAAGGGGGGTTGGAGAGAACGTTTGTCAACACTTTGCAGCTCGTCGAGCGACAAATTGGAGAGTAACGGGTAACGAAGTTTCGAAAGGGTTGAACACGCTCTCTCTCTCTCTCTCTATTTCTCTGGTTCGCGCGCGTGTTGCGGAACGGCAAATTTAAGGAACGGTTTCCGTTTGACGATGCATCCTCGCCTCGGATCGAAGGCAAAAGGGAGGAGGGAGGGAGGGGGACCGCTGGCGCGATAGCAGTTATCATTTTGCTCTGTGTCCCGCGCGGAAACTTGTTAAATGGTTTAATTGAGAGACTAACAAGACCGTGTCTAATGTTTTCGAAGGAATGTTAAACGACCGAATTGGAGTTTAACCCTTTCGCCGGGGGAATACGCTACGCGCGCCTTTATGGAATAGTTGAATCGCGAATATGTACGCTCGTAGCTGTAAATCGAGCGCAACAATGTGAAAGTAGAAAATAATTGCAAGGAAATAATTCCATTATCCCGAAGTCGAATCTACACCAATTTTTCCCAACTTTTTCGTCGCGTGACCCGATATTATGTGCAGTGGAAAAGTTTTCGTACGCTGTCCTACGGGGAAATTTATCTAAATCAAAAATCCTGATTTTAATAAAAGTGTATACGTAATGAATTGTATATGCTGCAATTTTTTTTATCGACAGATAATCTCTTTAAGAGTGGTGAAATTAATTCTTAAATTTTTTTGTTGTTTTTTGAATTTAACTTGGCAATTTCTTTTCTTTTTTTTTAGTGATAGTGTAATAGAAATATCGAAAAATTATACATTCTTTATTTGGAAAATATTTTGCATTATCGAAGAAAGATAAAAAGGAAATAATATATGTATATATATTGAAAAACGTTGATCTATATTATAAAAATAATAATTTTAATAATTATGAAATATTTCAGAGATTAATTTAGCATTGAATAATTAAAAAAGCTTATGTAAACGTATATTTTGTTTAACTATGTATACAAGATATAGCAAATTTTATTATAATTTCGTTTTTAATTATTTGCAAAAGAGATGCTGAAAATGATTACCTTGCATCTCAATATTTGCATTTCATTGTTATCGATGCGGTTAACTCTTTGATATTTGCGAAAAGCTTGTTTAATTTTAAGTAGAAATATTTCAATATTTTCAATATGCATATACAATGGATGTAAAGTTACGAATATTTGAGTAGATGTGAAATGTTTTATAAATTTAATATAATATAAAGAAAAAAAATTATTGAAATATAAATTGGAAGTAAACTATATTACAACTATATTTCATATAGACATTTAACTCTAAGATATAAAATTATAATATGTTGAACAAGAATTATTAATTATTATACGAAACTGTAATAACCTTCAATCTTAGAGATTCAAAAGCAAATGGTAGTAATATGGGTCATCGTGATTTCAAATTATATACAGTAATAATATCCAATGAAAATTCTTGTCTATTATTTGTTGTAACGTCACACCATTTCACAAGTTACAGTTGTATATTTTCATTAGAGTTCCTCTGCGCAATTAATGTTGTTAATGTTGCAGAATAAAGTTTGTATGTACTTTTGTTTAACGAAGATTTAGAATAGTTTATTTTGCGATTTAAAAAAAAACTAAAAAACGTAAAAATTATAGTTTCAGTGATGGAATGTTGGCAGCAATACGAACATTTGTGCAAGCAATCCTTAAAAAATTTGTTGTTGAAAGAAATTTCCAATAATATTTTAAAAGTAACAAAATGCACTTGTAATTTACAATTTTTCTACAGTTCCAGGATTAATTGAATTTAGTGTTCAACCTCAGACATATAACGATTTTAATAATTCAGAGTTTATGTTCTTCCAATTTACAATTAGTTGATTTTAAAATAATAATGAAAATAATTCTTTCTCAAGGAAAATAAAAAAATTTCATATGAAATTTTTCTTTCCTAAATTATTTTTATATCTTAATTATTCTAAAACTTTAACTATGTCATCAAAAAAATAGATATTTCATATTACTTATCATTTTTTTTAAAACTACGAAATAACGAACACGCCATATTACAATCCAATTTACTATCCCTTTCTTTACTCGCGTACGATCGAGTCAGACTATCGAAATTATCATTTTGATGCATTCATTTATATGTATAATTATCGTCTGTTCGAGCAGAATTACAGTTTAACGGGCGTTTTACGACATCGTTAAATCTTATCGTCTAGCGTCAACTGTAAAATTGCGAGGCCAGGCATTACCGAATTGCAAGGAAAACCCCTGACAGAGTTGTCCGTATCAGGAAATATGATTAAAACACCGATCGAGGGAAAAGTAAAGCGGAACAGCTAGTGAGCGTGGTCGAAAAAGGGGGTTGGTTGAAACCGGAATAAGGCTAATGAACTGCAACCTTCCCCGCTTAAGAGGGAACAAAACGTTTTCGAACTTTACCACGTTGAAGTTTCGTGCGTGCAAATTATTGAATTTTCATAAAGCCAATCTGTGTTTTTGATTCATTAACGATGGTCGATGATGATGGCGGTGTTGGATTGGAAAATTCGCGCGAGCGAAATAACGCAGTGCCACATCTAAATTTCATCCTGTCGCGAATTATCGAATTTCTCTCTTTATAAAAGATGTTCCGCGTTTAAGATGTGTAAACTTTGCCGATATAATTCTAAATAAATTTAAATAAAGCATAACAATGAAAATATAACATGTTTAAATAAGCATTTTGCTTGTAGTTTGCTCAATGCTTTAATTAAAACAAAAATATGAAATAAGTTTCGAAAAGAATAATTCATTTGCGCATAGTTTTATGTAAATTGTGTTTACTATTTGAAGTCGAATTAATACTAATTTTAATACTAAATACGTATATTTTATGACATCGCAATAACTATATCTGTTCCTTTGGAATTCCAGATTTTTATTTATAACTTTTTTTATCGAAGCATTAATGAAAATATTGAATTTACGTAACATTTTATACCCATATCGGCAAAGTTTGGTATCTTGAACTCTCTTATACAATCTTGTGTAAATAAAAAAACATTCGTTTCAAATGTCCTATCACGCATTCTATTACGATTTATTTTATTCATTTGTATCCAGGTCGTTTTAACGCCAATGTAACAAACCGTTTCGAAATCGAATTAGCCGGTGTTTTTCGAGAAACGATACTGTCGTTCGAATTACAAACACGCGAACCGCCGACCACCGAAATGGTTCAAGAACGACGATTGTTTCGAGTTGCTCCGTGTTTGCGATCGTGTGTTTTTTCGAACGTGTATGTAGTATACGCGAAAACTCGTTGCGCTCTTTGAAACTTTACCGGTGATTTTTTATTTCCGGTGATCTCGAGGGTGGGACGGAAAAAATCTGTGGTTAACGTTGCGGCTAAATATTAGATTGTACCGTATGAAAATGCGGTTTCTATGGATTGAAAAGAACACACGTTGAAAATAATAATTTTTATTCGATTATATACACGTATTTTCAATGACTTTTTCTTAATAAGTTACTATTTGTGATATGTATGTATATATTTTTTTTATAAAAATTAGAGTCTCGTGAAAGTGATACAGGTATTCTTCTAAGAATCAATACAAATGTAAATCAAACTATGGGGAAATTATTATTGAATTTAAAAGAAAATTACAAAACTGTTACATATATTAGAATTAAGGAAAATTTTGAAACCAGAAGCGTAGAAGTGAAATTATTTTTAACAAAATAACACGAGAAAATTCTTCCTAAGCTGAAGAAAATTTGATCGACGAAGAAATTGGAGCAGCATGTAAAAAGAATGTTGATAGAACTTAATTTTAAATGATTTTGATCAGATTAGAGTAGTTTTATCTGTCTTTTTGTTTATTCTATAATGAAAAAATTCTTGCTGCTTTAAAATAAAATGCATATATTATTTTCTTGTTATATTTAAAAAAAAAATTTATTTTATTCCAACTTTCTATGCTCCTGGTTTCGTATAACACGAAATCCATATAACACAGAATGTATTTCTTGCGTTATAGAGGATTTTACTGTAACTATAATTTCACGTTATTTTAACTTATCTAGTAGATACAGTTTGAAGTTGCAAAACATGATACTAAAACTGAGAATATACAAATATATACAAATATGCGAGAGAAATTTTCTTTTTTAAATATCAATTTATAAATATGAGTTTCACGAAATATTTCCTGTGCAACTTACATTACGATTCTCAACTTTCCAATTACAGTTTTTTCCAGTATGAGATGAATTTTATTTTTTTAAAAACAGCTATGTATATGACAGAAAGGATGATAATCAGTTGGAGAAGGATTCAGTGTAATAGAATTTCGTTCAATTAATTTTGCTATCGTCATTTATATGCGATTATGCATTATCATGCAAATGTAGATTCATATCTATAATTAGTAAGATTTATTTTCCTCAATTTTTGACGTATAATTTGAATTTAATAACAATATATCATTGTTGTTCTTTTTTTAATAATGAATAATGATCTTTTCAGAATCTATTCTTTCTATCAAAATCTTTTTTTTTTTTTTGTAGACATAATGATGGTTTCGATATACGTTCATTATTTTCATTAGCATCCATTGTCTTTTCACGAACAAAAGCGAAATTAATATTTTGGCATGCTTCAGCTGCATCCTAATTTAAATTCATATAATCACAATATTATTCGTTCGCGAAAAATAATTAAACAACAGCTCAATAAGTAAAATAAGGGTAGGAGAAGAATACCAAAAAGTAATGATTTAGGATTATTTAGGATTATTATTTTCATCTCGTAACATTTTTCCCTCATCTATATAATAATTAAAATAATTAAAATAATTCGTGAAAAAGAATTTCTCTTATAAAGTCCATATTTATTATTATCGACGTATCATTACAGATTATATCTAAATCTTCGAAAAATACAGAAAAAAAAACTCGAGTAACGTACAAGAAAAAATTCAGATCATTTAGAAGTAACTTAATATTCAGTTTATCGTGAATCGTTCAAAAATGGAGAATTTAATAAATTCGCAAATTCCTACGAAACTCTCGTCGTTTCGATATTTCTATTCCACGTATTTTTATTAGAGACGTATTGAAGATAGTATGGATAGTTCGAGAGAAATGTCGATAAGATGTGCACGTTCTAGGAACAAACCGTTCTCGTTTTATTCTATTTTTCCCGCAAAATCACGTGACGAAATTTTCCCAAGATACCTATAGCAGAGTATGAAATTTCGTTAGAAAAAAAGAGGCTTTGATAGAACATCTCGCCCCTCGTCCCGGCGAAACGTTTAACGAGTGTAACGAGAAAAACGTTTGCACGTGTCGAAAGAACGTGGGTGCTATCCTTATGCAGAAAGTTTTTTTTTTTTTTTTTCAACTTTTTAATAAGTCCCAAAATTTCGAGAGGAACAGCAATAAAAGGCTTGGTGTACATGTACGAGGTAAAAGAAAACTTTTTTATCAGCGACGAGTGTTCAACGTAGTCGAGGAAAGTTTCCTGGCGCTCTTCACATGTTTCGTTTCTCGACGAACGTTGGGGCTAGTCACTTGAATTCTTTCTGGCGGAATAACTAGAAAAAAGGTAGAGGGGAGGGAGGGGGGAGAGAAGGGGGAGGAATAAAAAGGAGGAATACGAAAAAAGACAGGGAAGAAAAGTAAAGACGAAAAATAAAAGGGAGAAAAAGAAATAACACAACTCGAGAGGCTCTCGCAAATCAGGAAAACGATACGAAACAAAGAAGGGTAGGATAAGAGGGATAAAAAGAAGAGAAACACGCGAACAGGAGATCCCTATGCTTAAATGGTCCCGTTATATTCCGGATGGAAAAACGAAACTCGCGATATTCAAATCTCCTATAATAGTGCAACCGTATGTACGTGCACGTATGTATACTCTCGTTCATGAGTACGTGGCCAGTTTAATTGTAACAATTATCTGAAAGAAGTTAGAAAATCATTAGCGAGTTTCGCTTAATTTCATGTACTTATACTTTATAATATATCTGAAGAATATATCTTATCAATACATATAATATCTCGTAATGATAATGAATAATAATTAAGTTTTCTTTTCGTTGTTGATATGTTAACTTATATATAATTATATATTAATTATATAATAATAATAATTTTATATAATTTTAATAATTTTGAATATCTAATTTTTCGAACTTGTTCGTATAAATGATTCCACGTAGAAAAGATTAAATTAGATAGAATTTAATAATAAACAGTTATTTTATAGTAATAATACATGTAATCATAAATCACGTGGAAATTATTTTGATTTTACCACACTTAGAAATCAATGTTTAAGAAAATTAATAATTTCGTATATTTCGTATATTCTCCACTTTAACATTATCCTTAATTTCTGATTAATATATTGAAATAGCTTATATACCGGTTAACTCGAAATAGTATGAAATTATAACGTCCACTTTTCCATCGATTGGATTTGTACCATACGATTCATCAAACCTCAATTGAAGATAAGTAACATACAATAAGCATATTTAACCATACGTGCGTCTCCATTATCACACGAAAATTATCAAACGCGAAACACTTCCCCGGGAAATATTTGGCGCGCTCTATCCTGAAAACAGGGATCGGGATGACAATGCCGTGCATCTCTCTTACGAATGCATTATTCCGATATCGAAACGCGAGCGCGAATTGCCAGACATAAAAGAAGAATTTTTCATCAGCACACGTCGGATAGCACAGTGGATCTATCGACTCGTTCTATGCACACGTGAACACACTGGTTTCGTTGGCGCATCCGAGAATCTTGAAAAGTTTCCTCTACACTTATATCCAATCCCAATCCATTATACATGTGTGTGCGTGCATATATATATATATAATATACATATATAAAATACACACGTAGGAATGGTCGAACGTCAAAGCGGCGTTTCGAACATGCTTTGCATACTTCCGTGCCCCGTGTGTACCTGACGTCTCTTGTTCCGCAGAATTACCCTCTCAAGGGCCGTCGATACTCGGGTTAAGGAGGAAATACCGGATCGGCGATACGCTACGTTTGAACTGCACATCCGGACGGAGTAAACCCGCGGCCAATCTCACCTGGTACATCAACGACCGACAAGTACGGTTTGGTATACGAAATCGTTGAATAGCTAGACTAGAAATTCCTAAACCCCTTACCCTGTGTGTCTTCCCGCCTTGCCCTCTCCCCGGTATATATACCCCGCTTCTCTGGCTCCTGTAAGATGCAACCAGCCCAGTTCGGGAACACGATTTTCAACGGTGAATTGTGGAAGACTGCGTGAACCATTCAGACGCATCGGTGGAAGTTGGGGAATAGGTGTCTGAGATTTTAGAGATCGAGTTAATTGTTACGAGGTGGAGGGGATGCCGCAGTTACGGAGTTCGATGGATTAACACGTTCCTCTAACGAGAACCACGGCCACGGATACTCGAGCTATTGATTGCGCTAAATTCGTGGCTCGATTTCCTGGTTTTGTTTCAAGGTGCAGAAATAGAAAGGGATTCGATTAAGAAAATTGAAATATATTTGTATGGTGCGAGATGGACGATCGAATTACGATGTTTCGAATGGCAATCTTGACGGTATCTTTGTAACGATATCGAAAGTCTCTTTGATCTAGAGTTTCTATTTCTGCTCGATTCGATTTGCCTTGATAGGAGGTGAAATTTGGCGGAAGAATCGAATTAATCTCTCGCCTCGCGATTTCTTTGATTGGTTAAACGATCATTAAGGTGGAAGATTCGAAGGAAAAGCGATTTTGTTGACGAAATTTTTTAATTCGAAAGTTTAAATAGAGAAATTTGTGTGCTTTTGTATATTCAAAGGGAATTATATTTACGAAAATTTAAAAATACATAAGAATAATTTTTAAATTTTTATTATTTATTTAGCGAATCAAAAATTATACGTACTTTATTATAAAGCAGTAACCTAGCTATTTTTATTTTTAATTGATAAAAATTTTCTTACCTTACATACGGGATTACCGTTCAAAAAAAGATTCAAAAGCACACATAATAATCAGTAATATTATCTAATTATAAGCTACTATTATAAAATGAAATGAAACTTTGATATCGTAAGACAGAAGCATTAAATATTCATTTATCGAACAGTTTAATATTCTCGCTTTCCCATGTTCTATTTCTATTTTTTGTCACCAAGAATTGTTCAGCTGATCAAACTCGTAAACCCATATTTAAATATCAAATCTTGTCCAAACAATCTATCTATTGATTTAAATATCTCGATTAGTACATCAGATGTCATCTCTTATACGTTATTACGAAACAGATAGAGACATCTATTGAAGCGTCATCGAATTAATTCCACTATAATTGATTTATTAAATTATAGATAATTTTTATAAATTAATAAAAACAGAAGGTAGATTCGAATTATATTTCCACGAAATTTCTGATACTGGAACATTTCTCTCTCTCTCTCTCTCTTTTTATGAAACGCTTCGCAAGATATTTTATTTCGAATAGCTTTGTTCGAGATGAATACACCTGTCCCGATTGGAACGAGGCGCAGAAATTTGATTTCGCAATGAAACGTTACCTAACGAAACCTCATAAACGTGTTTTCCCGCTGTCTATTCCTTTCATGAATGACGTATTATGGAAAAGCAACGTTGCGAGCGTAGCAACGTTATGGAGGGAGAAAATACAGAAAAGCTGAAAAAGAGAAGAAAACAAAAAAAAAAAAAGAAAACAAAGAGTAATTGAAGTTTCTTGGACGTGTAATGATGGCGTTATCGAAACACAAGGCCCTATCGAATCGGTTGTCTATCAATTCGTTGTTCCATGCGTTCCTATCGAAAAAATCTCATTGTTCCTCGAAATACCGATACTTTTGACGTGCACGATCCTCTTTATCGGCATTTTGGATCGACAGAAGTTTGTTTCGCTTTGTCTTCTGATCTTTCGTAACATCGTGATCGAATTATTCTTCGTAGAAAATATTTACCCTTAAGAATTGAAAGATATATATATATAGGTAAAAGGAGGAAAATAGATGTTCTCCTTTTATTGTTTTTCTTCGATAATTGAAAAGGAAAGGGTGTAGGAAGGAAGGAAAGGAGTTTATTAATATCTTGGCGATCCAAGTAGTACTTGTGCCCACGAGGCACATCTAAGTTTGGCCAAACATTAGCTATAAATGCTGTTATCGTTCGCAAGTGAAACATTTCCTGACATAGGAATGTGTACATTCGTGTAGCTGTGGCTTTTGTTCGATGCTTACATTTTATCTTCTGTATTGGCCATTCTGTACCTTCCATGTATTATTATTGTAGTAGAGGCACAAACATCTTATCCTTTTAAAAGTGGAGATGTTGAAAGGAAATAAATGATTCGAATGTTTCCAAAAATTTTGTTGAATTTTCTATTCAACTTTATTTTTAATTTCTCGTATTATTTCATATTATTATATATTTTTGCTTGTTTTGATAAATTCAGTTGAAAGAATTGAATTCGATTTGAGAAAATTTTATTCTTTCAATACTGAAGAGATCAATCTTTGAAACGTCTAAATTCAAATTTATAATTTATTTTTCATTTTTTCCTAAATTAAATAGAAAATTTAGAAATAAACGTACAAATACATAAAATCATATATATATATATATGCTTACATTCTTCCATTCCATTTCGAGTGGTTTGGATAAAAAAAGAAATATTTAACATCCACTATCGAGATTTAAATTTGTTTTCCATTCTATTTATTTACACGTACTAGGGGAAAAAATAAAGAGAATCTCGAGAACATATAATTTATATGCATTTTTGGAATCATTTATTGAACTTTGATATCACTTTTTCCCTCGATATCAAATTTTCCATACAAATAACACTCATTTTCAGAAGAGAAAATATTTCCAATATTGTTATTTCTTTGAAACTAATCGATCGTCGAGATAACTTCCCTGGTAACCATCGCTAAATTTTACATTATCGAACTCATTAACCGGCCCCACGAACGACCACCAAGTATCCCCAAACGTCGTAGAAACCTTATTACCCGAAACGCTTGAAGCGATTAACGAATTCCTATAGTTGCTAAGATCCCTAATTAATCGCCTCCATCCTTTAAATCGATCCACCAAGTTTCGATTGATTCACCCACATCCAGAGATCCCCGAGGAGCCAGAAAATTTTCACGTAACACGTTCCATCTGTTTAACCTCGGCGAATTGTCACACAGCCGCTGAAGCCGCATGTCCGCACGTACAGTCCTTTGGACACGAACGAGTCCGAGTGGCAGATTTCCCAGATCGGCCTTCAATTTCTCGTTACGCACGAGCATTTCGCCGGAGGCAAGTTGAAAATACGTTGCAGCGCCTCGATATACGATATTTACTGGCAGAGCACAGAGGTCAGCTTCGAGGAAGACAGGGCACCGCCGAAGGTGATACAATACCAGCCAGCTGCGACCATTGTGGGTATCGACTATCTGCAACCACCACCCAACTTTCAGACCGGTCAGAAGAAACCTGATGGCCATGTTGGAGTGAAAGGTAAAAATGAATCTTTGCATTTTTGGTTTTTTTCTATTTTTTTCTTTCTTTCTTTCTTTCTTTCTTTTTTTTTTTTTTTTTTTTTTGTTAAGAGAAAGGAGAAGAAAAAGAAGAGAGTTTTGAAGAAGATTCTTGTAGAGGGGGAAAAGGGGTGATGGTTGAATCTGATAATAGGCTTACCCAAGTTCGAGAGTTTTGGTGTCTTTAAGTTTCGAGGTGTTTACAAGAAGGGAGGGCTTTAATGGGGACTGTCTGTGTCAATTGATTGGACTTTTGATAGTAACGCTAGTTAAGGATTGTTTTTAGATATCTGGAGGTCGATTTGTGTTGTTTTTGGAGAGAATTTTTATCTACTTCGTAGATAAAAAATATCTTTAATATATTTTTAGAAGGATATAACAGAATTAACAAATAATAATTTTTAAACGTAAAAGAATAATTTCATTTAATTTTAAGATTTCTAATTTTTTCAAAATCGAATTTCTATTGATTTATATTTTTCTGATATTTAGGATCAATAAATATGTTTATCATTTACTTAATTTACAAGTTAAAATATCAATTTTGTTAATTTTGATATTTTATTAAATATTATTTCATATTAGAATAAAACATAATTTTTCGTAACATACAAAGATAAAAATCGAATCCAAGATACATATCTATTTAACCATTTGTCGGATTAAAACCATCCATTGTTCGAAGATAAAACGTGGAAATAAGTTTTCCAGATGTTGAGGTAACTAAAAACTTTTAAATGAATATTTAAAAATTGTGAAGTAAAATCTAATATGGCCATAAATCATATTATTAAATTAACAAAGAGAAGAACCGTTTTAATTCGAAATATGCTGCTTTCATGGAAAATAACATCCTCGTATCTCTATCAAAAGAGCCTTTAATATTTTCCTTTACGTAACTCATATGTACTTCCGTTTCTGAATTAACACAACCAATTAGATATACTTAAGACACGCAATCCATAATGTCAAAGTGCAATGAGTTCAAACTGTTTCATTTCCACGTATAAAGGTTAAATGCTTGTTTAAAAATAACGAGAATATTTTCAATCATGTTTAACATAAAATAATTATGGATCTTTCGTTAAAAGGGAAAATCTCATCGTTGATCCTCCATGAAAATATAAAGCATTGTAAATTTTAAAGAAGTTTTAAATATATATTATATCTTAAATTGAGAACTTTGCAGCAAGAGGGAAGGGTAGATTTGACAGTTCCATTTTCGACAGTTCTATTTTCGACAGTTTTTGAATTATGGTATATAACGTGCTAAAAAAAAAAAAAAAAAAGATTTACATCGTGCGGTGTAGATTTTAGCAAGGAACAAGCGATTTAACAAATATTGGACTTTTTTAAAATACAAATATCCATCATTGCTATATATATATTTGTGCAATGAGAATGCAAATTGATATTTTTATCAAACAAAGGATATTATTGACTTAGAGAACAGCGATAACTCGATAAATTATACGTATTTTATTGTTAACGAAATACTTTTATTGACACTTCGAATAAAAGTTCGTCAAAAATAAAGAGTTGTCAACTCGATAAAAACAATCAATTCGACAATCAATTACTTCTATAAAAATATATATTTCTTCGATTAATCTTTTTTTTTTCCCCAACATTAAATGAAAGCAACATTTTACAAGCAATTTTCGTTCAATTTCCCTAAAATTGTTACAAATAAATCTGCGCCTTTTAACAGCCTCGATTGCGCTACGCTTTAACCATTGTTTCATTCGCGAACGAATCCACCCCAACGAAAGACTTCCGCTCCGCTTTAACGAGTCAGTAATCCGTTTCAGACTGATTAAGTCCACCAATCGAAATTTCCCGATCTTTTTTTCCTCTCCTTTTATTTCTTTTTTTTCCCTCCCTCCCTCCCTATCCCTATCTCTCCCCCATTCACCTATAAACGAGTCGACATAACGGCCGAGCCATCCGCTTGTTTGTCCACCGTGCGTGGTTCGGATAATCTGACCGGTCGAATTATCCTGGTTAACGTCAAATAGCTCGGCACGCCATCAAATAATTCGTTTCACGCCAGCTAATCCGAGGCTGCGGCAAAGATAATTCCCGACGTATTCCAGGATTATTTGCTGCGGCTTTGGATTATTTGGCGCATCAAGTGAGCCGCACTTCAACGGCATGCACAAACGGCCCGCTCTCGAAAACACAACGACGCAGGTAGCAACAGCAGCAGCAACAACAACAACAGCGGACAATCGACCGACCACCAGCAATGAATGACAATGAAAAGACAGAGCGGAAACGAGACGAAGAGGGGGAAGAGAGGGAGACGAGATGATATCGGTTTCCTCCGTTCCGTGATCACCGGGGCTTGGTTTATTGTATAATAACCCGGGCGTTGGTCACGATTCAATTGAAATCATATCATCGGGGCAAAAAAATACACGCTCGAATTCGTTGATCGTGGGGCATGCGAAAACTTCGTTTCGTTGTTTGAGCTAGCTGTCTCGTTATAGAGAAACTATACTGGCTTTCGACTCCCCTCGTTCCATTCTATCCCTTTTATATTTTTCCTATTTATCCGTTGTAAAGCAAATTGTTTAATTGGGCTAATTTTATGACGATGAGAGATGAACCACTTTTTTTTTCTTTTCTTCCTAAGATCGAATTACGTTTACGTAATTGGGGGAGGAAACGAGTAAAGATTTTTGTTTATTGGTATGGCATGTCGAGTGATATTACAACAATGTCCAATATAACAAAAATTGGTTTAACTAACTCGGTTTAATTATACAATGGATTAATTCATTCGAGTTAAATAGGATTTGTATTAAAAAATATAGGTTTTTAACAAAAATATAATTCCACATTTATTGTAACGATACTTTATATTTTACAGGGTTTTAATCACCAATCATAATTTCAACGTGATCACAAGAATTGTCTTTTCAATTCTTTTATCAAAGATTAAATATCTTCTAATTGGACAAGATAATTTTTAACAAATTTTGGACGAAAGATCAAAGAATAGTTTTAAATCGAAAGTGTCGATAAAATCTTTGCCTGTTTTTACATTTCAAGTAAATGAAATTGTAATTAAGAAATGTCTACGTGTTCAAATTGAAAAGATGAAATTTCCCATAAGCGCGATTTAATTAAATAAACTTCTACTTGTAAATGCAACATGCACGGAACTGAAACAAATTACTAAATGTTATCTCACAACTTACGTTGAGATCGGTCCATCATCCGCCCGCAGGCTCCGTCTCATCCGAATTTATCCTAAATGAAATGCATGTTTGTTAGATCACGAATCGGTGATCTCACAAGCGCCAAAAACATGCGCCGGAAACCATCAGATAGTCAGATTTTGCGGCCGAGTTAACCCACGCTTTAACCCATTCCGCGTAATTGCAACGGCAAATAACATTAACGTATAAATATTATAAACATGCGGGGACGCATAGTTCACGCGTGTATAGTTTTAACAAAGTGCAACTATAATATAATATAATAGTAAACTCGACGAATATTAACGATAATTAATGCCAGCGTGTGAGATTCATGCCCGGCCATGCTACTTTATTTACCCTGCGGTCGCCTGTACGCCCGATTTACGCAGCTTCGAACGCGTTCAGGTTTAAATTCGCTAAATTAACCGGGCACAAACGAGCATTGTAAAAGGTGGTAATACACGCGATTAACCGGTGTCATAATTAGGCGTCGTTTATGCGGATAGAATAGGAAATAAAGGGGGGCCGTGTATGAAACGGTGGAGGATGAGAGAGAGAGAGAGAAGGGAGAAGGTTAACGTTACGGTCACGGTTCGCTCGCGGTTCGTTCAAATGTTATTCGAGGCCTCGAAGCGTGACTGGAGTGAGCCCAGGTTAGTTAATTCACAGTGGAGCATTGAATAATATTTGATCGAAGCCCCGTGACTGGATCGAGTCGGTGTAAATCAAGTCAGCGATGGGGGTTAATTAGCGGATCGACACGAGTCCATCGGTGATCGAGCGACGAAAATCATTTCTGCGCTTCGCGTTATTTATCGTTGTCGGAATGGGAATCGAAAAAAAAAAAGAATAAAGAAAAAGAGGAGAGGGAGAAAGAGGAAATAAAAAAAAAAGAGGGGGAAGAGGAGAGATTTTTGTTCATTCACCAGTAGGAAAAATCCGTCATCCATCATCGTTCGAAAGGCGCGATCGAAATTCTATGACCTACATCCGGAGGCGGCTATTAAAGCATAAGCGTACCCTCAATTTGAATTTTTTTGCGTTATTATTCTCGGGAAGCGCGGTTTTATTACTTTCAATTCCCGGTGCTCAGCAACCGACATCGCTGACTACACGGGGATATATTAGCATGTAGAATGGCGCGAATTAATTCGGAAAGTTTCGCGCCTCCACGCAGGGAGGGCCTTGTGTTACACACCGTGGACGGATTTCGTCCCTTTGTTCACGGTTGAAAAGAGGATCGGTTCGATGATACGATATCGATTGTTAACGTAATCCGTTGGTTTTCGCTGGTAGATTCGAATCTCTGCTTTTTTTTCTTCTTTTTTTTTTTTTTTTTTTGGAATTGAAAATTTTTCACGAACGTGGAATTTATTTAATTCTATTTCACGTAACGCGAAAAAATTAATATTAAAACGTTCGGTGAACGGGGGATGAAAATTGAATTTAATATAACGATTCCCAGAGGAAAAACAATATTGCTGCGATGAAAAAAAATATTGCATTCTCTTAATTTTTGATGGATAGGATTTTCAAGTAAATTTGTGTAATGAATTACTTTCAAAAAGTGAAATCGTTTGTCCAGATGGTATGTTTCTAATACTAAACGATAAATAATATTAACAATTAACATTAATACTAACAATAAACTAAACAATAACAAAAGTTTTTTAAGCAATAAAGTTTCAAGATAATGGAAAATTCTGATTGTATTGATATTATACATGATATTATTTTGCAAGAAAATATTATAATTTAATAATAGCGACATTACCGAAAATAAATAGATACCTAAATATAAAAATAAAAATAAAATAATTCGCATGTATTAAGGCATAAGAAACATAAAACTGAATACAAAAAAAAAATTTCTTTATTTTTAAAGAAAAATAAAACTTATTACACTATAATAAATATAAGACATCCCGATATCTTATTTATCGATTTATCAAAGAATTGTACTTCTTTTCTCGCCACACCAACTATTCGAAACCTCTGCCATTCGCTAATAACCCATTTTCTCTATGATTACGTTCTCTAATTACCCCATTTATTTTCGAAAACAATCGCGAGAAACGTTTCGCCCGTCCGTTAATTTCGCTCATCCATTTGTCGAACAAAGTACCATGTTATTTTGTCGCATAAACAGAGACCACGTCGTAAAATACCCAATTTAACCTCCCACCCCCACTCCCCCTCCCACCCCATATCGCTGGGAGGCAAAAATTCACAATATCCTCTGCTCAAATACGGTCGAGAATATACATTTTCCCAGTTCTCGATCCTCTCTCTTAAACTCGATTTCTCCACGTTCTCCAAAAGCTGCGGTTCCAGGCCACGGAATTCCCTTTCATCCATCTTATATAAATTCATTTATTCATCCCTTCGCGTTCCAGGCGGACACGGATCGCCGCGAGCACGAAACGAAAACGACACAACTTCGAGTGCAACACCATCTGTGTTCTCTGTTTCCAGTTCTCGGCTCGTCCAGATCGGATGCAAGACTTCCTTTGGCACGGCTGGTCCTGGGACTCTCCCTTTTGATCGCCATTCGTTAACCGTACCGCATTCAACTACGCGCGCTTTGGAGCTGTTTATATAAATCGACGTGCTTGTAAAGAAAAGTCCAGGCCGCTTTGTGTCACGTGATGATCGTCCTCCGGCGATAGAGAAAGGGCCACGTGGTCGCGCGCCCTTTTCTGGATTAGGAGGAAGGGAAGAGGAGACGCGTGGCTGGAGATCAAAAAAAAAAAAAAGAAAGAAAGAGAGAAATGAGGGGGGGGGATGAAAAGAATTGCACGAGGGTTGTTTTCAGCCTTGGACAAGATCTAGACTAATGAAGGGAAAGGAGCAGCGACAATGGACAGGGGATATTCGAGCGGGGTGAATCGCGAGGAACCGCATACCACTTTGCTGCCATTTTGCGATGAATTGTTTATTTATCCAAATGATGATGACTATGGTGAACGAAAGAGTGAATTCGATGATCCATCAAGTGCGAGATCAGTGAAAACGAGACGAAACGACGAAAATATACGTGGAATATTTTATTATTAAATTTTACTTGCTTCTTTTTAATCATGTGTTTGCAATGTTTAGCTTATAATATTGCGTTAAAAAAAGAAAATGACACGTTTTCTTTTCCATATTTTTTTAAAATTTATGAAAGAAGAATTAAACTGTAACTGTGGACATATATGTCCATGTATCATCTTTATCGTTCTCACTGCCATTCTCTCTCACTGCCATTTTTTATTTTTTATTTTTTTTTTGTCTTCTCTCCATACGTCAATTCTAATTAGAAAAAGAGACGGTTCGATGATATCGCGCGATTCGCCTAAAACGAAGAAAAAAAAAGAGAAATAATAAATCGGAGAAACAGTGAGCGAGAAGATGTACCTGATGAATCGGATATTCGACGAGTCACTTTGCGTTGCCACTGTTATCCAGTCTGATATTCTTATAAAAGTGTGATTTAACGAACGAAAGAATCGTATATAACTACAGCAGTTGCGCTTCAAACGTTCTTTCCCGCGCAAAAAAATGTTCGTCGTTGAAACGCTCTCTAGCGGGAGAAATGGGCGAGAACAAAAAGAACAAAAGGGGAGAATAAAAAGAAGAAAAACGAGAAATATCGGCGAAAGAAGAATTTATATGTATTTATGATTGAGAGACAAAAGAAAAAAAGATGATCGTTTGTTATCCATCCTCTCTTCATCAATTGCGTTTCTATTCGTGTGTAATCCATGTGTAATTTCATCTCGAAGCTTATTATTACGTATTGGGTTTATTAAATTAATGCCATTTGCCGTTCAATTTAATGCGTTCCCCTTCTCCCCGATACATTTGTCAACCGCGTTTGACATACCTACGAACATAACGAATAATAAAACCGATTACACAGTCACGTTCTGTTTACAATGAATATCGAGCTTACTGTTCTCCCCCGGCCTGTTTCCGGTTGGAACGTTGTTTCCTGTTGCTCACGCTGGTATATCGTTCGCTTCGAATCGGTATGCGCGCACAAATTGCATGTCTTGCGAATTGTCGCTCGAAGATTTATTTATTTATTTTCTTATTTGTCGTTTCGCAGTGACGGACGAGGCATAGCAATCGAGCGAAAAAAAAAGAAGAAGAAGAAACAAAAAGAAAAAAAGAGAAAATTGATAATGAATAGAAAAGAAGAGAATACGATAAAGTCGTATATATGTATATGTATATGTATATTATTGTATTAACGAGCGATGTGTGCTAGTATTAGTTACGAATTATTGAATAAGGATCGCAACGACTGAATAATACTCTACATGATTTTCTAATTGTAATAAATATTTTTGAAACCGTCATCTCGTTTCTACGTAGCTAACACGAGCGAGTGTTCGATAGGGGAAACGTGTTTCATTATAGCCAAAGAGAAAAAATGAAAAGAAAAAAAAAGAGAGAGAACTCGAGTAAGAGTGGTGTAATTAATATTTTCGAACGGATCTATATAAAAAAAAAATAAATGTAAAGTGTCAGAGATATTTCGCGTGTCCGCAGCATAGTTTCACGATTCTTTGTGTAATAGAAATGATGCTAGTCGAATTTTTGCCAATTTTTTGGTATCGATGCTCATTATGTTCCTCAGCTTGTCACGATACGAAAGAATATTTATGATAATAATAATGATATGACCACAATATCGTTTCATTTTATATCATACCATCATACCGTCATTTCATTTCTTCCTTAATCCATTCTAATCTTATCTTTATATCGAAGAAAATTCTTAACGATATATTTTTTTTCTTTTCATTATAAATTTTTTCACATTACGACCTCGTTTCAAATAAATTATTTTTCATCTTACTACTTACATCCACAACTTTACAAATTATTTCCAAATATTAATAAATATGTAAATAATACCATATGTAAGAAGAATATGAAATATTCATGCTTCTTTAAAAACTATCTCACATTGTTTGATTTTCCACAGGAAATCAACCATTTCTTTTAAAGCCGGGGCAAAGGAACGCTTACAAGAAGAAAGAGAGGGGAAAAAAAAAGAAAGTAATTTCTTCAATCTCTCAATACCACTTAACCTTGTTTTTTAAATCCCTGCTTTATTCAGTACGATATAACATTATTCTCAATGACCGCTCATGAAAATTCACCATAAAACGGATCAAATATTCTGTGCACAAATTAACTGCAGCTTTACAGATCAGTAGAACGGGATAAGGGGTAATTTCGAGGAGCAATTTTTCCGGATGGTCATTCCTTTCGTTAAAATCGAAAACCCCTTTAACGAATCCCCCCATGAAAATCAACGGTCAAAGCGATTGGAACGCGTCGGCTAATAAATATTGTTTTATCAAACGATAGCTGATTGAATCGTGCTGCCACATTATTACTACATTTGTTTCCGCATCAACGGCAATAATGCTGATGAAATAATTCAATTACCAGTTTCGTATGCAATACAATCATCATGGCAGTGCAACACGGCCCTCTCGTCTAACTTCGTTCCTATTAATCCTCGAAGATGCGATATTCACAACCGGCTAATCCGTTTATTCTTTCAAATCCGAAATCCGATATCCCGTTCGAAAGGGCACGCTCTGGCGCGTCACGATTTTACTTACACGAGAGGCTTAAACGTTTCGGCTCTTCTCTTTTTTTTTTTTTTTTTTTTAATTGTATATTCTGAACTGGCATTGAATAAAATTTGTTTGGTCTTGTCCTACAAATGGATTAATATTTTTTTCGTTCTTTTTTTTTGTTTTTTTTTTTTAAGGAGAAGAGGTAAAAAAGAATTACTCCGATTACGCATTGAATTTTTATATAGATAGATCGAATGGAGGGTATTTTATGAATAAACTCGTGGTTGTTTTAGATAATTCTAGATTTTTAACAATTATAGATTTTTTCAAAATTCATCTTGTTAAAAAAATCGAAGTTAACAGTAGAATAAAATATATTTCGCTTTAAAGTAATTTATTAGATAATTAGAGATTTTGTCTGGGATTTTAATTATTTTCCTTTTAATTTGTAATCGAATTGCAGTAAAATATAATGAAATAAGAATTTTTATATCTTTAATTCTGTAAAAATGTTTATTTATCATTAGATAAGATAGAGATAAATATTGTGACGTATTTAGTTTGATGAAACTAAAGATATTTTATCTTTTATTTTAATCAGTATATATTCATGGTATAAGTTATGTAAGATTATACGTATGCTATTCTAGTTTGTGGAATTATATAGATAAGGATTAGTTTTAGTAATGAAAGATTATGTTGATAAAAAAATAAAAAAAGAATAAGATTGTGTATACTATGTGTATACTATAATATGTATACTAATATACTAAAAATAAATATAATTTAGCTATTTTATCTTTATTTAATAAATGAATTATTAAATAAATAAAGTAAATTAAAAAATGAAGAAAATATCTTTCTAAAATTGCAAAAATTGTATTAAAATATTGAACGATAAAAAATAAAATTTTAGAAACTTATTCATAAATATAAAAAATAGAAATTTCTTCTGTTCTATTTTTGTTACACTTTGTTATACTGAATAATATCAACTGATCGAGATTAGTGTTTCTTATTGGAAATAATTATCAGTAAATTACATGTTTGCATTCGTAATAAACGATCGTGCAATATGTGGAATGCGTTTGAAACGGCAATGAATGGATGAATAAACAGTATTCAAAGTTTCTTGTTCAATAGATAACACAATTAAAACGATTCGATAATTGCTATCTAGTAGCATATCATAATATATACATATACAATCGTTATTATTTAAATAAAATAATAATAAATAAAAATTACGTACAACCATTAATTTGAATTTTTTTCTTTTTGTTTAATTTTATAACATATATCTATTTTTAAATTTTTTAACACTTTTTCTCTTGAAAAAATTAATAAATACACTGTATGATTTGTATACTTAAAAAAAAATTGATGATTCTTTTTCAGCAAATCTATATTAAATAAATAGCACTATCTTCCGTAACGAATAAAATGAAATACAAAATATCGTTAAACATTTCAGATTTTTAAAGTTTAGTGATTGGAATTTAATAAAATTCCAATACAAAACCATCAGTTGTTCGAACTAATAAAAGATCCGAACATTTACATTTCACTAAATTCAGCAGAGAAAAAGTAATAGCTTGATATAAATTTTATAGATAAAATTCGTTAAAAAAACAACATTGCAGTAATTGAAACTCAAACATTAAGAACTATGATATTCTGTTAAAAAGAAAAAAATTGAATATTCATAAACTTTTAATATTTTAAGTATTATTTTGAAAAAAAATATTTTTAATTTATTATTAAAAGTATGATTTTTAATATTATCCGAGTTTCATATTATTTCATACATTTTATATATATCCAATATAAATTCTATTATAAAAAAAATTACGAAACATTTCAAGAAACTTTGATTCACAATTAATTTAATCATCATTTCGATCGAAATCCTTCTTCGTTTCTAGTTGAACGTTTAAGAGAGGATGCAATATCCTAATCGGTCTGCTGCGCCTCGTAACTAATCGAACGTTTTTAGCTGTTCTGCCCGATGTTCCGATTTTACAATCAAATTAAGCGTTAATGGAACATATCATCAAGCGTGCACGAGTCGGTCGGGATTGGTGAGCAGATAATATAGGTCCATGCGCTCGTTGCCTAAAAGGCAATCGATGCTATTTCTCTGTATATGTGTCGGTATATATACATCAAGCGCGTGTGCACTCGCACCAATGAGCAGAAAGTATCGATGTGTAGAGAAACATATACGTACACACACGAATGATTACGAGCCTCGGTTGCCTAGAGACGGGAAACACGGAGGAGCACGGCGAAAGACAGAAATTGGACTACAGTCCTGCCTCCATTTGAACGGCACGCGGATTACGTCGAGAAACTTTTCATCGTCCCTTGATGATTAATAACGCGAAATTTATCGAAATTCGGTACATTGATTTTATCTCGCATCCTGCTTTCCAACTTTCGTTAAGAATGATGCAACCATGCCACCAGCAATACGTGTTCTTCTTCCGATTGAATCGCGTAGTGCGTCATAACCTCTATCTATTCGTGAATTTTCGTGATGGATCGATGTAAATAGCCGAATATCTACGTTCAATGTGTATAAAACGATTGGCAACGTACCGAGTCGTGAGTTAAATTTTCTCTGTCATGTATAGATAATTCAATTGGTTTAATTAGCATCTTTGTAGATGAAACGTGAAGTGTTCAGCGAACATTTAGGAAATCGATAGCGATTTTTCTCATGGAAACAATCCCGGTGACCGTCTATATCGAGATATGATTCTTTTTTATTCACACGCGTCACGTGGACGGTTTGGATGAACTATGTTTCATATGCAGCAGCTGTGTAGCCACTGATGAAACGTGCGACGTTCTTTCGTTCCTTGTTCATCCTACTTTCGTTCTTTTTTCGCATTTTTTCTCTCATTCTCTCTATTTTTCGTTTACGGGTATATATTTTTATCTACGTGCTTACCCACGTTTGTGCAATTGTAGCTCGTTACGATACACGAATTCATGTTGTCAATTTCTCTGTAATGCGGACCAATTTTTTTCGTAATTATGATTGTTGCATTTATTATTATTATAAAATTGCATATTGCACGTGTGTGGCGCGTGTGGAGGATTATTTTTGATAATTGTTTAACTTTCTTTTAAAGCGGCGATAGAATTTCGTATGCAACGCGAATATTGTACATATAGTATTAAGAAATGGTAAATAAAACTTAAAATTTTTATTTTCTTATTTATTCGAAACGAAAATATTTTTTATATATTCTTATTTATTCAATGATTTGATTTTATCTTGATATACTTTATTATTCAATATTTAGTGTTCTATTTTATATTTTTATAATGTCTTTAAATAATAATATCATAGATAATATTATAAGCATTTGTATTAAATCAAAAATTTAGGTAGCTATATTAGCTTATATTTTATGGCTTATATTATAGTTCTTTTTTATTAGAATATTTCATACTTTAATATAGAGAATATTTTACATTCTGTAGAAAAATATAAATCCTAATGCATGACCGTGATTAGATGCACTGAAAAAGTATACAGTTTGAAGTAGATGCGCATAAACTTTGAAGTAGACCACAAAACAATTTGGCCTCGATCCAGTTAAACTGGTGATATGCCGTACATTATTGGTGTCGTACGGATTTGAAAATTTGCCTACAAGATTTTTGGATTTTTGCCTGACAGATATGGAAATGATATCGATGGAATGTAAGTTTCGGCAAGAAATCTAACTTTATATTCATCTTTGTATTAATTTTTAGAAACTACATATGCATATGTGTCCATAAAATGGATATTAAATATATCTTAAATTTGTATGCATGAATGATAAATCGTAAGATAAAAATTAAGTAAATATAAAAAAAAGTTCAATTTTGTCTATATTTATAATGTTATATTTTCGAATTGGGTTATACTTGAGATAATAGTATCTTTAAATGTAGAAATCTCGTTACTCTATTATACGTAAACTTTGAAGCCGTCACTTGCGCGGCTGGTAACGCTAACTCTTGCAAACTATCCAAGCAGAAATACGTAATGAGACTACATGTCAATGGATGGCACCACCGATGTATAAACTTGAGTAGCAGTCTCATGCAGTCCCGAGGCATGTGCCGTTCCTGCAAACGTTGTACATAACCGCTGCTTACTTTGCTTAAAAACGTTATCTATCCATGCATAATATACTCAATACCATGGGAAAATATTTCCATGTATCGAATAATTTGTCAGGAACATTTCAGAAATAATCTGTTCGCTTGTTATTGTGAAATATTGACCGCGCTTCATTATTGATTCAATCCGTCAAACACAAGTTGACAAAACATTCATGTTTTGTTTTCACGGTTGTGTATCAGACAGAGCATGCATCGTTTCTGTATATAGTCAATAACTTTTCTGATGTATTGATAATCTTCGTCGAAATAATTCGCATAGTCGTATGAAAGTAAAATATATATAAAGTATATTACGGATGTAGATACTAGTGAGCAGATAGAAAAGTGAATCAATAAATGCGTCTGGCTGGTTCATGTTTAATTTTTCACATCGACCTCTTTCGAAGAATTCACATTGTTATTCGGTAAAATGAATCCTTTTCATAAATCGAAACTGATAGATTCTCAATTGGCATTTTAATTCAACGATGATGTTATACTATCACGAATATTTATAACGCATATTAATTTTTTTGCATAAATTATTTTTTTTCTGATCGAATATCGCAAACGTGAATTTACATCGCATTATATATATATATATATCATTACAACGTCACGAAACTGTCAATATATGACGATAAATTAGCAGAGTTCCAATTTTATTCGTTGGGGGTCGCTGATTTACTGTGATAATTCCTATGTCGAAATGTATATTTCCATGCCACATAGAAATCACGCCTGCTCTCTGTAGCGAGAGTGGTAAATTGTTACAATTTGAAAATTTCGTGTATTTTTTAATATAAAAGCACTTCAAATGCAGAACTGAATGTAAATGCGATGTTCAAAAATTTTTTTACGGATGTTCGATGATATTACATCATGGATACTATTGGTAGTAATTAATCTTGATCTAGAAGAATATAAAGTTAATGTATTGCAATTAATACAAAAATATATGTTATTAAAAGCATTGAGTGTTATAGCTCTAGTATCAAAAACTAGATTTCTGTACGAAATTATATTTTTTTGCGGCAAATTACTTCTGTGTTTGCTCGATATAATTTTCACCAATCGTCTGGCTAGTAGCCAGGTTAATTCTATGTGCGGGTGACGCGGTTTACTCGAAAATTTATATTTAGCTTGAAAATTAGATTAAAAATTTTTGTTTCGTGACTGTGTTATTAGTTTTATTGCTCTACAGATTATAGTATTATTCCATACTGAAAATATATTTCAATTTATCAGTTGATCGAAATCAATATTCCGATGATAAAAAGTTTGTAAAAGTAACGCAGATATCAACAAGTAGTATAACATTTCTTCCATATAAAATCAATATAAGTAATTATATATATATGTATATGATTATGTAAAAAGGTTGCGTTCCAAGAAATATCTTTGTTTTAGAGAGAAATCGTATTATTGATATTCAATTACATAATTTTATATGACACGTTTCGTACCACGTGAGCTTAGATCGACTAGTTTCGTTTTAATCGACAAGTTTGCCTTCACTATTCGCATTTCGAGGTTGCAATTTGTTAACTTCGTATCCATATTATATTCTATATCTTTATGAATAAAGATGTGTAATGTGTAACAATTCAAGGCCTTTATTAATTGATCTGTATAAAGGTGCTCATCGTAAAGATAAATGATCTCTTGTTTTTGGAAACGTGAAATTTTCAAGTGCATTGAAAAATTTATTATGTATACATTAAAAATATATTTGTAATTACAGTATTTTATTTTATTAATTAAAACGATTATATTTGATATATAAATTTTACTATTGTGTATTTTCCTGTACATGTCAGGACTAGTCAGGATTAATCGTATGAACTTTTTATCATGGAAGAAACATTATGAAAAATAAATTGTATTTGGGTTCCTGTTTCCACGCATCGTATCACTAGATCAACTCTCGCGTTAAATAAAATATAGCGACATATTTTTACGTTTAAATTGGAAACAATATATAAATGTCTCTCGTCGTTTCAGAGAATATCTTTTTTAAAAATTTTAAGAGAAAGATATTTCACTCTAATATTTTCACTCTATTGCAGAATATTGTAGAATTTCCAGTTGAACAATATTTAATATTTAATCATTATAAAATTGTATACGTAAGAGAAATATCATGCAGTTGATATTCGATAAATATAGAAAATGAAAGATAAAAATGAATGAAAGAGATGATAATATTCTTCGGAAGAATAACAAGAGGAACTGCATTGAAAACTACCAGGTACATAATAGCCGCATTCGTCCAATCGACAAATTTCTCAGATGCAGTTGTAACGACAAATACAATGGCGATGAAAACAACAGTGTCTGGATCACTCTAGAATTAATTCAATGCGAGTGGTGAATCAAAGGGCGAATGAAAACCAGGAAAATCTCGAGGACCATGGAAGACGTCATTAATTTCTTCGGGCGAAAGATGCAAGATGCACAAATCTCGTTGGATGAAGCATCTTTTTCATTTGGTGAAACGCTGAGTTTGTTCTATCACCACTCGAGGATAAAGTAGTTCCGAATTATATAGGCTAGATATTATTCGTCCTTGTCTCCGTGGCTATAAGTTTCTCGGACTCTATTTCATCACGAGACCGGCTTAAATTGCACTCGCGCATCATCCATGCGATTTTTGAAAAGTTCCTTCGTCCGGCGGTTGTGTAATTAAAATAGACCGTATCTCGAACAAAGCGGAATTTTTAACGAGTTATTTTTACGAGATAACTCCGACTCCTCCGTTTTTCAATGTAGTGGCGAACTTCCCTTTAATGCATTATTTCATGGTTCGAACGTATGAATTACGGTGAAAGCGTACGGAGATTCGAAATATACCACTGTCTTAATTAACTAGAGAAACAAAGAAATGATTATATATGGTAATGATTGAGTATATAAAGCTTACACGTAATGGATTGGATTCATAACGAAGCGTGAATTTAATAAAAATTTAAATTATTTTTATAATGTAGATTCTTTCTTTTATTTTTATCGTCTCGAAATTGTCATACAAATTTATATCAATTTTGTAACTGCGAATGTGTTTCTTTTTTTAGACGTAATCTACGTACTTCGTGGTACTACGTATCGCGGTGCCTCCAGCTATGCAATCCTCATTACACGATGTACTAATACAAGTGAAAGTATTTCACATAAAGGTAGTTATTGTTTATTTCCATTTTATTTCATATTTTATATTACGTTTATTATTACGATATATTTTAATACTTTAATAATACTTTACTTTATTAATATTGTAATAACAAAAAATTTTCTAATCTTTCTAATAGAACATATCTATTAATTATAATATAATATTTTGAACTTGATGAAATGATTATTAATGCAAACACTTTTATCAAAAAAGAGTTCAATCTAAATATAGTCAGTTAATAAAAGTATGCTCAAGCTGATATTTTATTTAAAAAAAAAAAATTATTAAGTAATTTATTATGTTCTATCTAACATTTATAAAGTTCCATTAAAAATGGATTTTTTCATTGGTTTTAATAATACATTTTATTAGCTGTAATGTGTGTAAAGTGTACTTTTGTAATCAACTGTAATTATGTACTCATTATTATCAGGCAATTCCATGTAACAATTGCGCAATATCATTTTCCCATTAACTTCGTCTGTTTCATCGAAATATATATCTCAATATTTTCGACTCGTATTAAAACTAACCTTGATAAAAATACATTTCCCTACCGCAACCAAAAATGCAACTCACGTGTTGGTGATCCCGCTTATATTATCCGTTCAAAATACACAAGAACCATGAAACGGGCTCGAGAGTAATAGACAAAGAACAACGTAGCCGCAGTTTGAGGAACAAAGACCGAGCTCGTGTACGCGACAACGAATACGGAGGAATAGTCGAGCAGAAAAGGAGGGATAACGGCACGGAGTATCGTTAACCGGTATACAAGAGAGTGCACGTTCTCCAGCGTGCAAAAGTGGCGGTGAGGCACGAGTTAGTATCGCGAGTGAACTCGGTCGACACGCAACTCACGTCTCCTGTGTTTGTCGAACCATATGAATCGTTCGATGTCGATCGTCTCGGGCGGGAAAATCTTCATGGAATGTTTCAAACAATCGTGACGTGGACGCTGACATCGAACATCGGTATTCTATTTTTGTGCTCGCGCCGGTTGCTGGCATATCTTTAGGCTAGAAGAACAGCCAATATACGTTTAGTTGCCAGTGTTTGGAACGTGAAAGGCTGAAAGAGTGTGTGCAACTCAAAGAGGAATCCACGGTGGATCGGCCCGTTAGTCGGCAGGAATCTAGATATAACAGAGAGGTACGTCGTTGTGCTCGGCGGAGTTTCAAGCTGAACTCGTTACGAACGAGTTTGTGCATCGGCCAGAGAATTTCTAAGTCCCATGAAACTTCGTCGCCGGAGTTTCGAGCAACAATGTTAATCGCGACGATGCGAAGTAACGTGACCGGGACACCGTGACCCAGGTCCACGGTGTGCTGTGCATTTTCGTCTCGATTGTCAGCGAGAAAGTATAGTATCTTATCTTATTTGGCGATCTCGTTTTATAGTTATCTGGATCGAGTTCAACGAGAACCGTCAATTTTCTTTTATTGCAGACTACGACATCACTCCATTCTAGTGGCTTTTCTTTCGGTAATTTCCTCCGACAGAAGTTTGTCTCTACAGGTTTATTGATTACGCACCGTTTCTTAGATTTCGTCGTTTCTTTCTTCTTTCTTCGTATTTTTTTCTTCTTTTTTTTTCTTCTTTTTTTAATGGGATCCAAATTGAACTCTCGTTCTTTATAGATCATAAACCACTTTACAAAGAATATCGACAGGCATGCTCGATTTCTCCGTACTATTGTTTGCAGTGGGTACAGCTTGCTATCTCGATTGACGTTGTTTATCGGTGGGAAAAGTTTGCACGTGCTTTTCGCACGTACGATACTCTAGTTAAATTCGATCGATTGGGGAATACCTACGAGATTTTAGCCCGAGTTTCATCGAGGTTTTTTCGTGGAAACTCGGCTTACTTAACTTATTTAACAATTGTTTGAAAATACGCAGCAGAATGTGCTCGTTGATAAATCGTCATTATCCTTGAGCGAAGGAAGCCACGGATTATTATTGCAACGAGATTACGATCGAGCGAGCTCATTCAGTTATACTCTTTGAATCGTCAACACGTACTCGCAACAAGAGTTTGGTTGATGCAAGAACATTGACACGCTGTGTTGATGACTCACGATGCCTGTTTTTATTGTGTCTGCTCTCTTTGTGGTTTCATTCGTGTGCCGTGACTTGGATCTGCTACGTAAGAATTACTAATCCTCCGGATCAACATCTGAGGTTTGCTTTGTCAGAAACTTTTTAATAATAATAATGTTTGTGTGTTTTTATTAGTCGTATATACGTTATATGTATTACGTTATTAATTAATTATAGATAATAATGAACTAAACAGATTGTATCTTTCATCAATCTTTTTTTCTCTATTTTTCTCTTATATAATTATCGTTTCCGAGTAAGATGACTAATATCTGATAAAATAAAATTCCGAGATGTGTGTACAATATATTTGATGTATAGAATGTATTATCTGTGGTTATTATAAATTTTTTTTTCTGTGAAAATTTATTGGATTTATAATAAATAGTGAAGTAATTTAATATTTATATTTATTTTACTTCAATATTATTATATTTATATTTAATATTTAGAGCTGATGTTCAGAATAATTATTTATGACTAATTACATCTAATTTTTAGAATAACTTGTATTTAATTCTAATATAACTATGCATCCAGTTTTAAAATCATTTGAATTTTGAATAAATCGTTTAAAATTGTTGAGTAATTTAGATTTTTTTTTATTATTTTTCGTGACATTTATCGACAGTTAATAATTTTTGAAAATGTCATCAATGATAGACTACCAAATTGAGGTTTACTTTACAGTTTGAAATGTCCATCAACGAAACCAACATTGACACGTACGTGACACAAACATATATGCTCGCTATATTTGCTTCAAAAATATACTAAATATTTTTCATATATGTAGTTATGTTTACATTTTTTTTTTAAATTCACGTAACATGCTTTTTTTAAAAATGTATATTATTTTGCTTCGTAATTAAGTGTTAAAATTGTTTCATATAAGTTTAAATTTAAACAAAAATCAAGTCTTATAAACATCTTATAAATATAAAACTTAATAAGTTTAAAGCATTGATTTCTAAAATAGTAAAATGTAATGTACAACACAGTAAAGTATAATGTACAAATATAATGTAAAACTCTACGTTCAATCATAATTTTGCAATGTAATTTTCCTCTTACACAATCGATGCGTCATTTTGAAAATATAAAATAAAAAGTCAGTATTTCTGTATCCCAGATTCAGAGTCAAGTAGCAAATCATTTTCTTTTTAATGTGGCATTTTATTCTAAAAAATTTTTTATTCTTTTTAATTTTCAAAAATATTAAGCCTGAAGTCCTTTAATTTTCGATTGTAAAAATAATATTAAGTTCTTGTTATTCTTTATCTTCATCCACTACTTAAATTTCCAAGTATATTTTCTAACATTAAATATCCCATAATACTTCTTGATTCCATGATTATATGTAATATTTCATAGTTTTAAAGATATTTTAATACTATCTTTAATCTATCAAATTAAATAAAATATTAAATTGGATTAGATATTAAATGGAATTAAATGAGGCTAGTAAATTCTGATTTTATTATCCAGATTTTATTATATATTAATCCAGGATAATATTTATTTATTTTTTCCAAAATTGCAGTACATTTCATTTATTAAAACAATACCAAGTCTGTTTTCGAATCTTATCTCTTATCATGATAGTTTGGCTTTTAATGTACGAATTTAGATATTATTCTATCTATACTATATTATCTACTATCGATCGGAAAATAATTTAAAATAATAACTTATGAAATAATTTATTTCTATTTTAAATCACTAAAAAATAACATATAGAACTATTTCTTCTTCTTCTTTTTCTCAATTTTAATTATCCTGATCCACATATAAAGAATTTAAAAGCCAATCAATATCACTTTCTCTTATGAAAATAACTTACGTAGTTCAAAAATCTGTTTATCGTTTAAACTTTCAATCAATAAATAAATTAAATTATTATTTAATTAATTAATATTAAATATTTGATTTGTTTGATTGATTCGTCAAGTGAAAGTTTAAACAATAAAGAGATCCTTGAAATTCGTAAATCATCTTCAGAGAATAATAACTTCTAAATCCTAGTATAGTAACTTGTACTAACTTCTAAATCCTCCGTTTGGTTCTCGAGTTACAAAATTAAATCCACAATTCACTATCCACTATCGATCGAGAAATAATCTGGAACACTTATCGAACGATCAAAATCCACGTTTACCTCTATCCCGACCTACCACAACCGCGCAGGAACTATTCCCGCATAAGCGGCGGCCATCTTTATCGATATAACCTACGAAATAAAAAGAAAGCCAGAATAGTGCAGCAAGGACGCGCTGTTTCTGGTGCGTCGACAACTTTTGCCAGCCAATTGAGCTGACATAAAAGCCGGAGGAGGAATTGCAGCCGCGGGTCAACGAATCGTCCACTTGCACGAACACAAAGGAACGATCCAAGCACACAGCCGACTCTCTTTTCTATTCCTTCTGTATCTATCTGTCATGCCCGATTCCTCGACCTCCTCCACGTTGTATTCTTCCGCGAAACGCGTCATTCCTTCTCTTTTCGCGAAGTCGATTGTTTCTCTTCTTGTATTTTCTCTCTGTGCTTCTTTTTCTCTTTCTTTCTTTTTTCCTTTCTCGTGATAGAAAGCAAACGGCTTGGTCATAGTTCCGTTTACGATCGATTGCAATCAAATAGCCTCGTAAATAGTATTACCTGGTGCGACGGATGCTTCAGTTTGATGGAACAACGTTTAACGATAGAGATATTGTTTTACTGGTCACGTTGTGCTTTTTTGGCGATTTTATACGTATATACGTATATATAGATTGCACGTGATTATGATGGATAGTTATTTCATACGGGTTGTATTGATAGTGGAATCATTTTAGCTTTTGATAGGGTTAGAATGCTTGGTAAACAATGGGACGAAGTATTAGATGATAAAACGAGATTGATGCGCTGGTATAAATTGTGAAATTTATGAATTATATGTACTGTTATGTTATATTCAATGATACGAATCTGTTACGAAATCTATTAAAAAGATTTTTTGCATTTTATCTCTTGAGGGATTAAATTTGTTAGATATTTCAATATTAATAACTATTTGCAACATTTATAAGTAAACGTAACTGTAAATTTTTAATAAAGATATGCAGATTATTATTGAAAGAAATATATTATGATTATGTATCTCTTTTTATTTTTATTCTGCTATATTAATTATAATTTTCTATACTTTATACTCTTAGATAAATTATTTTGATGTCGAAAAATAACAATTATTGCAAAATGCTTTTGGCAAAATTAATATCTATTAATTTTTATTCAGATAGAAATATGATTATATGTATATTTGTTTTCATATAATCATTTGTATACAGTGCTTGTATTTAAGTATACATACATTTATATTGGTAGTGTAGTGAAAACAAAATATTGATACATTAAAGCACTAGCTTTATAATAGAATTAGAGGTTACGTGATCACTAGGTTCAAAATAATAAATTTTATCCATCATCTGGATAACGTAATACATGTACATCACTAGAACAATTTACTTCAATATATTATTAAAAATAATTAGTGTTTAATTATTATTCATTATCAATAATGAATCTAAAATAAAAAATGTTAATAACGTTTTATTTTAATAATTAAAGTATAAAAATTTGATAAACAAATTTCAAAAACAGAATATCACATTTAAAATAAACAATATTTTTTTTTTTCATAAACACTTTGCAATAACTTAATATAATATGTGATATAATATCGGGAAATTTAAGCATCTCTCTAATATCATATTCTTGTAATTAATATATGAAAACTTTCGATAAAATAATTATTATCTAGAATATAATATTATATTAAATAAGTAATTTAATATACTGCAAGTAAATTAGTATATTTTGTTAGATTAAAGTAGTTTAACGTAATATTAATAGATTCTTTCAAATATTTCCCAACATTTTGTTCATATAATTAATATCTATATGAAAATTTAGCATGTTATGTATATCTATCAAAATATAATATTTTAATAAAATAATATCTCATTTCTATAATACAAAAATTTTATAAATATTTTTATTAGAGAATGGAATTGTTACAATTTATTATTGTTGTTAATATTGAAAAAATTATTATTGTTAGAATTGTTACAAAAAAAACAAAAAATATTATCTGTTCTATCCAAATTTATATTTATTGTGAATGATTCACATGTATAATAATAACATACTTTCCTAATTTATATAACTAATCCTTTCTTCTTATATATGAATATGAATACCTAGAAGTTGAAACGATATCACATCAATAACATGTATTATTATCAGACAAGGATTAATCCTTTGTGATTCTATATCAAGCTTGATATTTCATTTCGCTCTATCTTTTCAATTTCTATAAAAGCTATACATTCTTTTTCGATAAAACTTAATTTAGTTTAATCTTTTCGTTATGAAATTTCACTTTATTGTTTTTTAGAAGAATAATGTTTACATTTGTTCATATATTATACCTATATAATTAACGATATAATATATATATATATATATATATATATATATATATATATTACCAAAGAAGTCCTTTGAAACGATATATGGACGAGGGGATACTTTATTCCCTTGTTCACAGTCACGCGATGTTATATGATCTTATTTGTAGATGCGCCACTTCCGGTCGAAACACATGCTTATTTTTATAGTGTTTATAGAATGCTCAATCAAATCTTCTTATTGTTATCTTATAAAAATAATGATTTTTAAATATTCAGATTCGCATATTAACAAAAATTACTCCGATTTTTAAATATTTATGTAGAAAATTGTATAATAAAAATTTTTACTTATTTATTTCAATGGTTATACAAATAAATGGCTATAGTAATAAATAAAAGAGATTTATAGCTTACCATGATAGATATTGAAAAAATATTAATGATTTATCGGGATGATAAATATTAAATATATATATTTTATATTTTTCTATTACATTTTTAATATTCCACTGGTATTTTTACAACCGACTCTGTACACATGATCTCCAAAGATAAAATATTTATTTTATCCTTATCAAAAATACAATCTTACGCATTTGTGAGGGATATAGTGGACCATAGCTTATTTGATTATTATAAAAGAGGGTCGTGTCACTGAAAGCATTGGGAAACACTGGGTTAAGGGAATGCAATCACGGTCCACTCACGAAGTCGCATAAATAAATCCATGATGGCGTATAGATGATCCCCTTTCCTGTCGTTCCGCGTAGGATTACAAGTGATCGCGTTACGCGCCGTGTAAAAGTAGTTAGTCCAGATTCACGAATCGCGGTCGAAGAAATCGAGCATTATTCCTTCTATCGGTTTCAACCGATTTCTCAAGGTAAACAACCAGTGAAATTCAGCCTCGGTTGTTAAATCCATGAATAAACCGAGCACGCGCCGGTCATGAAGTTATTGTAACCGTTTAATATTATTGCGAAATCTTTGATGCCCTTTCCATCCACGACCTACATTTCTTTTTTCATTGGCGGTGTTTATGCAGGCTACGTTTTTTCACGCCCTCTCGCGAGCCTTTCATCCGATTTTCCTGCTATTCTGTTTGTATATTCGGAATACCGAGTTTCTACCGGTTGAATTTCGGTGTTAAGTGGCGTTGGCCTCCTAAACTAGAAATAGGAACGGTTTTTTGTTTCCCCAATCGAGTCAGGTTTTCGACAATTTTTATTTTTTATTTTTTATTTTTTTTATTTTTTTTCTCCATACGAGAGATCAAATTTCTTTCCTTGCGATAGGATGCACGTGTTTGGCTTTGTTGCGTTCTCATTGCATGTGTACAATGGTTTACGAAAATTGAATAATAATCTTGTAGAGAAATTCATTTAAATTTTTAATAAAAGTTTGTACATATGTAGAGCATGTGTAGAGCATAAAAAATTACATGTGATTTCATTGTCAATGAGAAATCTCGAAGTGACATCAATCCCTGAAAATTTCAATCTTTTCATTTATTTTTTTCTATTTTAAATATAATTTTGTCTAAAGGTTTTTTTTTACAACAGAGTAATAGAATATTAAATTTTGAATATTTTGTGATTTAAAATTTTGCTTTATCTCGTTTGGTAATAATTAATTATACTTAAAAAATCAAAATACATTGAAACTTTAAACATTGATTTTATTACTTTCCTTAAACGATATTTGATAAAAAAAAAAATGCAAAATATATATCCTATGTGCTCTATAAACTCATAAAATAAAAAAATAAAAAATTGTAAAATTTGATTTTAAAAAATAAAAAAAAATGTATCAAATACATCTGAATCGCAATATGTTATAAATAGGGATTAAATTCATGTTGATTCATTGTCTGCATGTGTATCTTGTTTAATAATAGTTCAGTCGTTCGTTTAGAATTTCGAGGTTTTCAAATTTTGACAGTAATTTTACGCTGCTGTCGAGTTTATTAGAATTTATCACTCTTAATTGTGTTTCGACCACGGTCGTATGTACAAACTTTTTTTAATTAGGCTCGAGTTATCGCAACTGATAACTTCTATTCACGGTTCTTTTGTTATGGATGAATGGAAATCTCAGTAATACCAACGAATATGTTAATTATGTAAAATGTTTTTGTGAATTGACATAACAAATTGATACATTTGATCGAGATTAATTGTTTTTTTTTTTTCGATAATTCTTTTTCTATTTATAAATGTAGAATATTAATTTTCTTATATCAACAAAAATTTTATAAAGAGCCAATTGTACAATTGACAATGTGTTTAATCTGAGTTATGTTTGTTTTAAAAAGAACGCAATTTTTCATTATGATTACACGCGATCACTAACCAGGCAAATGAATCATTTTTATGCGAAATCAAATTTTTATGAACATAATTGGAAAAATAGAGCTTCAATAGAGATATCCTTTAAATATTTTGTTTGATTTTTTTTTTTTTTTTTTGCATATCATGTTTATTCTATAGATTTTACATTCAATTTCGTAATTTTACATAAAAGTTAAAATGTAATTTAATCATTAGTTATTTTAACGATGTTGATACTTATATTAATAAATGATTCATAGTAAACTATAATTTTGTAATTAACAAACAGTTATGAAATGTTATAACGGATTTACTAATAAGAATTTTATTACCTGCCAAATGAAAAGATGTTAATTCAAATAATTTGATATTTATGCATATACTAATAGAATATAAAAAAAATGGAACAATGTCAGATTTAGAACAATCGTACTTAAAGAAAAAGCGAGGAGTTGATCATTCGAAGGAAAAATAAATTCATTCAAAATTCACAGTGATTTCATAGTGATTTTAAATGATTTCTTGATTTCAAATATTCGTATGATATTGATTTTAATTTTTTTAATTATATGAAAATGATTTATTTTCTATTTAAAAATAAATAATGTAATATTAACTCTTTATTAAAATCGCAATACGTGAAAATATTGGGGTATCTCAGTATCGAGCATGATTTAGCTGATGGCTGTTGACATTATCCTCATTTAAAATTAATAAGAAGAACGTTGTTTGTTAAGGGATAAATTGCTTCCTGGTTCATAACGATAACGTGATATTATAATATTATGAAGTGCAAATGTTGAAGTCACTCTTCTTTATTTTTTTAAATTATTTTTTTTAAACGATTTTAAATAATTTCAAGTAATTTCATCTTAATATTTTATCAATATAGTTTCACTGATTTCACATTGATTTCACACCGATTTCGTTGTGAAAAGTGCTTGAATAACTTCACGAATGGTTAATCCTCTGGAAAAAAGATTAAGAAATTTGGAAAATCAAAGTATTATAAAGCTTTGCATATAAACGAATGCAAATCAATTGATTTGTAGAATAATAATAATAATTTTAATATCGAAAAATATTTTAAAATATCGAGTATCAAATCTTAATTATCAAAATGGTATTATCTATTATCAAATTTCATTTAAATGTTGAATATCAAATCAATAGATATTTTTTCATATTTCATAGAACCAGATTATTTACATTTAAGTCTAATTATATTATTATTACTCTCGTGCTTCGAGAAATAGATAAGTAAAGTTATGTTTAATACCGTTCGTGAGAATAGACCTGGGACTATAGTCGTACGGCACAGGAATTCAAAACTAAAACCGATACCGAGAATTCAGACTACCCCCCGAGCTGACTCTTGAAGATTCGAGAAGTTTATCATAACCCCTTCCTTTGAGCTCGTGACAAAAGCAGGCTGATATAAGCATCGTAGGAAACAAATCATACCATGCAAACGTGATCAAAGAGAATAAGACGTTTGTAAAAAGATAGTAATAAAAATCCACATGCACGAAATCCAGTGAAATTCAGTTCCAGTGAAGTTCTTTGAATCCTGTCGAATTTCATTTCTTCTCGTATGGTAAAAACTGTGCTTGAGGATATTCAGTTTTCAAAAAATCTGAGAAATTTATTATTATTTTCGATTATATTATATTAAATGCTTAAAGTTTTCTTAATAAAAATAAAAATTCCAGTGAAATCCAATGAAATTTCCTTTGAATTGTTAACAACTCAGTTAAAGGAATATCGATATTAAAATTGCTAAATTCTTAGCTCTTGTAATTCTTTTTATTATAAATAAATCTTTTGCGAAATTAATTTTGAGTTTTAGTAAAATAAACACGGAAACAATTTTCAGATTAAAAATAACCTTAATTTTTTTTCCCCCAAAAGAATAGAGAGATATAAACATTTTTAATTTCTCCACGGTATGTCCATTATACGTTATTAGGGAAGTATTTTAGAATCTAATAATTGACAATAAATTAATTTATATTTAAGTAATATTAAGTTTTCATTATAAAGCAAGAATTTCAATATTAATATCATCACATTTGGAACGCGAAATGTTGGATATTAAGTTTCGTATAAAAAAATTTTCGATAAAATGACTTCAATATTTCGCACGATTGAAGCATAGGATTTTACAGCACGAATCAGTAACAAGACAAAATAGGAATTGGTACATTATTTCGCGGTTAGCGCTAATTTTCCGGCACGAGGCGAGGCCGTACCGCAATACAAAGCCTCAATCGCTTTGCACCTACGCGTGAAACGTGGGCGGAGATTATTAAAGTTCCACGGGACTGTAGTTTGAAGCTGCTTTGTGAAAAAATGACGAAACGGCGCGTATTGTCACATCTCGTATTTATAAATGAAAGAAAAATAAATTTTTTTTATATTTTTCGTTTAACGGAATTGATAATAAACATTTCTTTGTAATAAGAATATTGTTAACAACGGATTAAAATTGGTAGTTACGTTCGAAATTGAATGAAAACACGAAGGTAAAAAAATGGCAAATGGTATTTGCAAATTATTTATTTATTTATTTTTGCATTGCAAACAAAACGTATTTTGATATTAATAATTAAAACTTTTCATCTTTCAAACTTGAAAGAAGATCGAAAACGAAGATCAAAAACGAAGAAGATGAGTTGTTTTACTTTTTTCCTTTAAAATTAATTCACTTTATATCTTTCAATTTGATACAAATTTTATCTGTTTGTGTTCTTTCTTATAATTTTCTTTCCTTTTCTTTTCTTTTATAAATTAGTAAGCAATAATGAACTCTTCAAAGTTTAGCGAAAATCACTAGTCTTCAGTATCCCCTAAATATCGTATCGACGTATCGATTTTGCCATTTAATGATAAAACTATTTTAATAATAATATCTGAAAAAGAATCTACCTCATCGATTTTCATGATTTTTGAATATGTTACAGAGAACGAAATTTTGAACAATTTTATATGTAATTATATATAATCGTATTTCGATTTTAGTTTTGAAGATATTTATAAAAAAAAAGATCTTCTATAAAATTTTATCAAATATACATTTAACAGCGTATATAATCATGCGACCATTATTCATCTTCTGTTAATACATATAAATACATCACAGCAATGTGTAATTATTACGTGTAACGGGTGAACGGTCAAAAAGCTCCTGCCTTATAAATTGTGATAGGCTTGAAATACCTCAATGTCATCTCATACCGAGCATTCCACAGATTCTTTAAATCTTTTGGGTTTGTGGAATGCGAAAATAAAATATAAAACAATTCTTGGACAATCGAAATTATTATGAGAACGATATCAATCTCATATCTAGTATTTATTGTTATAAAATCATTGTCATAATTTGCTCATTTTATATTTTATTTTTTTTTTTTTGTGTTAAAAGTGACGTTCTATAAGCAGATTAAATAAGATGATATTATAAGCTCACCCGTTATAGATTTTGGGTACCATAATGTATTATAAACGGTTGATAACTGGCAATTACATGCTAATGCACGCTTTATCATGGATATGGGTATACATATAGGTAAAATTCTATAATAGTGGCAATTTTTCTTTCTAAATATCTCGAAAACTATTATCTCGAAAATAAGAATAATTATATATGGGAAAAATTTATTTAAAATTTTGTTCTCTGTAATATTAAAAAATTATCAAAATTGAGGTGTTTCTTTTTTAGATGATTTTTTTCAATTTTTTCTATTTGATATAAGGGAGGGAAGAATTGTATATCCAAAAAGTTTATGAAAATATCAGAAGAGCGTAAAAATAAGATGGATAATTTTAATGAAACGAGTTTATTGACGATGCTCTGTTCATGATTAATATTTTTTCGAAACGAATGTTCCGAATTTTCTTTTTCCTTGACGCATTTTC
This sequence comes from Apis florea, assembly GCF_048593485.1. Taxonomy (NCBI): domain Eukaryota; kingdom Metazoa; phylum Arthropoda; class Insecta; order Hymenoptera; family Apidae; genus Apis; species Apis florea. The sequence continues at coordinate 169,532 of NW_028256803.1, forward strand.
ATGTTTATGAATTGCAAGAGAAAAATACTGCAATGGCTTGCCACTATTGTACAGGACCCTTGGGTTTTTGGTGTTGCATGACACTTTACATAAATTATTCGAATATTACAAAAGGGAATCGTAACTGAGAGAAAGATTGAAAAGTATCGCATTACATCGTCAAGAAGCCTCGTTTCCGCGAAAATTCGATCTTGAATTTCTTCTTAATCCCTTTAAGACTTTCTCTTACAAAAGCTCGCCAATTACCCTCTTACATGATCGTTATATCGACAAACGTCCTTTGATCTCCGCCGTTAATCGAACGTGTTCGAAACTGGTTACACGTCGAATCGTGTCAAATTAAGTCATTTTCAATCACGCGTTTCCCAATAACGGAATGGTATAACGAGCCACTCGAAATAATTCGCGTCGTTTCATTTGATTAGCAATCAAACTATCGACCCTTTTCATCGACCACCACCTCGTCGTTTTATGTTTCCATAGAGTTCTATCCAAGCCAATTCGAGTAGTCGTATCTTTTTTTTTTTTTTCTTTTATCATTCGAAGATAACCCTGGTGATATCAGGGAACTCTTTACACAGCAAATAATAGCAACGAAGCAAGTTGCGCAACGGAACGATCATTTCCGTTGTATTCGATATTCGACGACACAAAAACTTATGTTTTCATGGATCATATATTTCTTTTCACGAGTAATGCTTTTTTACAATAATCGATTGTCAAACAATTATTTATTTATCGTAATCATTTATTATCATATCATATTCGATGTTATATGTCATTGTTTTCAATTATTTTCGTTAAAATCAATTACGGATATATATTTAACTATATATCTGAAAAAATAAATTCTTTAAATAATTTGTACAGTGTATCAATTATAGAGAAAAATTCGAAGAAAACAATGAGCAAAATTAAAAAATACATTTATAAAAACTTTTACAAAATTGAGTAGATAAATATTAACTTTAAATTAATGGAAAAATTAGTGGCAAAAATTGCTTTTAATTTAAAAGTATTTTTAATTTAATTTTAATTCAAACGCAGTTATAAGAATTAATATATTGTAACGAGGCATTAAATGCATTATTGATAAAATATATTTTCCAACATAGTATGAAATAAATACATAAAATTGATTTAAATAAATATACACGAATATGCGAATTTATAAATTTTAATAAACTTTTTTTTCATATAATCGTTAAAGTATCTGCATTAAAGTATCTTAGCATACTACTATAAGCATACTTATGAACCGGAGTGTACGTGACAAGGATGTTATTACGTAACATTTGTTATACTATACAAACGTCCTCGTTTCGCAATCACGGTTTTTACGTTGTTCGGAGATGGTAAAAAGTCGACTCGCGTCTTCTACTTCCGGAAGTAGTATTTTGTAGCAAGGGGGAACGTTTTATTGAAAATCTGCGCGAGGAACGATAGAAATTTAGAGGATCAAGGTAGGGGCTTTGCGCGCGGAATTCAACCTTTAAATTGGAAAGCTGTTTGAAAACGTATCAAAAGAGGATGTATAAACTCCTTTCCATTTTACAGAACTTCATGTTTCGTTATTTATCAGCGGTCTTTATGCGCTCGCTTTCTAAATATGTTCTTGCATCAAGAGTATCGATTCCATTAAGATTTTATTAGAGAAGATGGGCGACCGTTTAGCGACTGTTGAATAAAATATTAACTTTTAAATTTTATTTCTTACTTTATTAATGCCGTTAAGAATCGGCAGTTTGGTAAAACAACGATGTAAATTAATTTTTGATCGTTATAATAAATTAATCTGGCATAAACTTATTAATTACTCAATTAATTATGAAATGAATGATTTTTTTTCTCTTTTTCGTGTTAGTCGACACGAAATCTTTCAGATTTTAAGAATTTTTAATAAGATATTGCATTTAATGTTAGAAAAAGTGTATTGTAATTATTTTCTTCTTGTTAAATAATATATTTTGATATATATTTTTATATTAAGTAATTATAATTTTAGTATTTTAATAACAGTTTTTAGAAATAATTTTTAAAGATATTTCAGAATTGAAAAAATAATACTGATTCATAATTTTGTATTCCTGAAAAATGCATGCATTCCTTTTACTTTATTCTTTCATTCTTTCTACTTTCTACTTTATTATTAAGAAATACATGCATTCTTTTTACTTTACCTGTCGTAAATAATAGGAATAACTGATCTACATCTTCATTCAGAATTCTTACACCTGCTGTTTTTAATAAAGGTCCATTACTTGGTAAAAATTGCGAAGTTTAAACCGTATTTATTATTTAGTAAAACCATTGCTATATCAGCACTGTATACTTCCCCTATAATTTAAGATACGAAATGAAATAACATTTTTCAATTATTATGTTATGTAATACATTTATTAAGATAATAATCATTCTGATAATCTAGTTATCAATAAAATTATCAATAATCAATAAGTTGATAATATTGAAATGTCCTCGACAAATATTATTAAGATTGAAAAATATTAATTATATTGATAAATTGATTTTTCAAAATATTGATTTTTATGTTTAAAAACTCATTCAGATTGCAAATTATCAACGATTTGTCAGATTTATCAGATGCAATAGCTAAGATTATATTTTTTTTTTTTAGATTTCAGAGAAATGATAATATATTCTTAAAATTTTATTTTATAAGATTTGAAAATTATTAATATCTCCTTTCATCGTTATATTTTCAAAGTTATATTCTTTGAAATTTCAAAATCATCTGATTTGATTCCTTTCTTTCATAATTTTGTATTAGTTTAGATTAAGATCAAAATGAATACGATATACGATTGTGAAAGAAAGAATAAAAAATTTAGAAATTTTAGGAATGATAAAATAATTATATAATGGGATTGGTAAAGAAAAATTTATTTTAATGAATATTCGAAATGTGTAACCTTTATCAATTCCATATAACCGAACTTTGTTTTATTTCAGATATATGCGAAAATATTTTTAATATTGCATACAGTAAGCACTTATGTTTCGACGCTTATTTCCATATCATGTAAATCATTCATAAAATATCATACGAACTCGATGGAACGAATTTTACATAAATAATTAACCACAGATGATTTTACTCCGAAACAATTTTTCTCTCTTTTTTGTATATCGATTTTTAAAAACTCTTATCGATATCTTAAACTATTAAATGCAACATTGCATTAATAGAACATATAATTTTTAATTTTTTTTCAATCATAATTGTATTATGTTTTTGATTAATAATTGTGACTTTGGAAATTCCGAGAATTGTTTAATCTACTCTCCATCATTATTTCTTTTTTTAGTTAATATTTAAAATGTTTTGAAATTCTAAAAATTTGAATTATTTAAAGTTATGGTAAAAATATTTTGATAAATTGTCAAAATATTTTTTGTGCTTTTATTTTGCATTATTGAATTCTCGTATAGCTTTTATTATTAAATTATTTACACTAAATATTTTAGAAAATTCAAAAAATTCCAAAAGCACAAATATTTTATTACAACAAAATTTTTTTGACAAAATTTCCTACATACAATAAATATCTGATTTAATGATTTTTTCTTTTTTTTTTCAATAATGTCACTGTAGATTTTCTTTTAAGCTTTATTTCATTACTAAAACGAGATTTTAATCGATGGGACTCGAAAAACTACATAGTGCAATTTTTATTATTACTTGTAAATTGTTCTACTACTTCGTAAATATTACTAATAACGAATCAAAAAGCATTGAAATTCTTACGAAATTTTAACAAAAATTAAAATCCTCTTTATCTTATTTTTTTATTAGTTTCTTCTTACTCCAAAAATTCGAAACATCGAGCGAGCAACAATGGTTCGTTAAAATTTAATTAACCAATCGTTGTACATGCATCGATAAATAATAAATAATTGCACAATGTGATAATTACATTATTCCATTCAGGATAAATAATTGAATTATTTTATAATTTAAATCTTTAACCAAATCTTACACTCTATACTTATCTTTCTTCACGAAAACTCTCCTCTTAATCTTTCATTTTTCAAAGGACACAACCGATCCCTCCCTAACCTTGATTCCTTCACGGTCGATTTGTACGCACGGAGAATGCAGCCAGAAGCGAATCCAAGAACGGGCAAACGGGCATGGCATCGTGCGTCATCCCACGGCCCCGTTCTATGGGGGCCTAGAACCTCACCTAGGGGCCCTTTATCCGGCCTATCGTCTATTGAATAGAAAGGACGAGGGGAGGGAGTGTTCGTTTAACTTGGAGTGCAAGCAGGTGCGTTCAACCCGCAACTAGTGTACAGTTTACCTGCGGGAGCGTCTGCCAGTAAACGTTCGTGCCTCGTTCCGTTTCCGTATCGCGCAGAGATTTAGTTCAATTCGTTGTTTCAAAGTGATAATTGATCTTGGATGATTTAACTACGACAGGTATGCGCGAGAATCGATTATTGATAATTTTTTCCTTGTGTTATGCATTACATTCTTTGGTGAATGTCATTATTTTATAAGCAGTGCATCTTGTAGTTTATTTTTATAGTTGTTTGTAGTTGTTTGAATTATTGAAGAAATAATAACACTTAAAGCACGATAATTTTTTAATAAAATTTTTTTCTTTCTTTTATTATTTGTTGTTTAGTGCTACGATGTCAGATTATTTGATAAGTAGCATATCTTATTTATTTATTTTGCTCTTTATTGAAGATTAATACTTTGTACGACTTTTTTTTTTTCTCTTAGTAATTTTTCTCTTCTGTTGTGATTTCTTTAGTGAATATCAGATTATTCCATAGCGTATCTTATTTATTTTGCAGTTTGAGTTATTGATTCTCTAGTTGATTATTAATCCTTTGTTCTCGGGAAATTCTTCGAAGTGTTTTTGTTCACAAGGATGATAATAGCTTTTGAAATCAATGCACAAATAATTTCAATAAATTCTAATACGTTATATATTGTGTTTTACTTTAATATAATTTTAAATTTTATGAAGCTTTTTCATAATAATAATCATCTTAAAGATTGAACATGAATCTATAAAGAAAAAAATGAATAATTATAAATAAATATTGTTGAAATTTTCAATAATTAAAAATAGTCTTGTAATTTCTGGAAAAATATAAATTTATATAAAGACTTCGTCTAAATGGAAAGAAAATATATTTATTACGACATAAATCATATTACAAATGATGCTATAATACATGTCAAATAAGATTCGATACTATAAGACGAAAAGTTAATCAAAGAAATTGTTTTTTGCGAGGACATTTTCATCAGACGTAATTTGTATCTAAAATTAAATTGGAATATTAATAATTACTGAAGGAATGTTTATTAACACTGTACCTTGTGTCAATATTATTTATGGAATATGAAATGTGTAAAAGATCATCTGCATATCTGTACCATTTCTCAATAATATTGTTTATTTTGTAAATTTAACTATTTCCAGTGTTAAATTTTCTTATATCGTGTAAAAATAATCTTCTTGAAAGTGTTATTTAAATCTGAAATAGAAAATGATTAAAATTTTAAAATGTAAATTAATCAAGAATTTTAATCAGATTTTTAAATACATTGAAAATTTTCGCTAAATATGTAAATTATTCTAAACGAAATTTCACGTAAAAAAGTTAATTATTTATCATTTCATCACATCGATTTTCCAATTATCGCATTACTGACACAAAGAAACAAATTAAATTAGGAAAATGAGAGACAAATATGAGGGTTAATTAATTATAATGAGGGTGTATCTATTTGCACTTTTTTTCCTTGTTAATTCAATATTATATTACATGTAATCACGTTTAAAAACATTCTTATGAATATTATTATATATTTTGAATTACATCTTCAATATTTTTAATAAAATTTAAATATAGTGCCACTTCTTCTATCATTTTCTTATCAGGATGAATGTCTTTATATAAAGGGAAAGCGTAATTTCAAGTTTTTCCTTTTATTCATCTTCAAAACGGTCTCTCTTTTAGGATGTTTACAATTCGAAAATGAACGATAATTATCTACTAATGGAGGACGAAAACCATTAGCCAAGTTAGATCAATAAAAATTTTCCATAGAAGAATTAATATTTGCGGTCTATAATATTCATCCTTTCTTCTTTGAATATCATTTTCGAATATCTATAACAATTATATTTAAATTCTATATTCTTCTTATTTAAAATGCTCTCGAGTATTTTTTTACTTTATACATAAAAATATTTTAAATTCTATGTGCTTTTTAACATTTAAATTGAGTTAGAATACTCTATGTATCTTTTAAGATTGTTGAGATGAATTTCAAAATGAATCATTCACAAGCTAAATCTATGATGTCCATTTTATTATAAAATTCCTTTGTCAAAATAATTAATATTTTCTTTTTCAAAATTGATTTTCCAAAAACCAAATAATGAAACCTTGATGAAATATGACTCGAATACGTAGTCATGATTTATCAATTCGACGCGTAATCATTATTCTTTACGAGACAACACAATACAGTTTAAAATGGTAGAGAAAGTAAACGCAAAGTAAAGAAAAGAAACGACAATAAATAAGGACGCATATCGATCTTGTCCGCGCAAATGGCGGCTAATTTAAACTCCTCGATAAAAATCTCACTATGCTTGTGTTCCTTCCAACAAAGAATTCACAAAGAGAAAAAGGTGAATTTCAATTTTTACACACGTTTCGAAATGATGAATAAGAGATTTTTTTAAAGAAGATAGTATAAAATACGATATTATCTCATATTTTTTACTCATATCGATGTTACGAGATATCATTTTCGATTCGAATGCAAAAATGTCGGCCGTGGAATGAATCATAAGGTCATCGTTCGCTATTGAAGTGTGCCGCACTTGGAATATTTTTGCACAAATTCACGCATATGCACGCGGTGAAAGTGCAACTGTTGTTGTTCTATCTTGTTGAATGCATACGGGGTGATATCGTGAAAGCGTGAGTGCTCGTTTTTAATACGCGCGTCCGATGAATATTTCAGGTGGGACTTTAATCACACAGGGGTCCGTGCTCGACAAGATAACGTTAGTTGTTTTTCTCGTTTTGTCGTTTCGCGCGACGCCATTCCTTTTTTCTTCCTCTCCTTCTTTCTTTTGAAAACGACGAGCATTGAAATTTTCTCGCGAAATAACATTACTCTAAACCCTTTTCCGCCCTGCGAAAACTCTTTCTGAGAAGTGCACTGTTTCTGATTAAACTTTTTAGAAATGTGTCGAAGAATTATTTCTTCTTTAAGAAATTGATTCGATTAAGAATTTTATTGGATCGAAGTTTCTAAAAATTGGATAATTTAATTTTGATCGATTTACCTTAGATTTATCTTGTTTTTATTATTAAATTTAAATATTCTATCTCTTGCTTTTGAGAAGTGATTTTTGGAAAGTGATTGTATAAATGAGCAAGACTTAAAAGAGAAGTTCGCCAATTTCGAAAAATTTGAAACTTCGCAGAAATGAAGTTTTGCCGGTAACGAAATTTCTCCAGAGTTTCGAGTTTTTCTCAGTTTTCAATCTGCAAAACTTTCGTTGTTAGTCGAATAATAGATGTTATTAATTTATCATTATGTTAATAATTTTGTTATTAAAATTTTGCTTTTCTTTTAAAATGATATCGAATTAATTTATACGTCTAAAATTTTGTGGGATTAAAAGTTAAGAATAAAGCGATTAGAGAATATATACATTGACAAGTGCCAGATGGTCCTTTCATTGGTGGAAAAAAGAAAAAAAGAAGGGATTGGAATTAAATTTTTGCGTTCGATTCCACAGGATTTCTGAGGCTCTAATTTAATCGATGAATCTTTAATTAATAGAGTCTCTCGTGTGTGACACTTTCTTTTTTTTCTATTTTTTTTTTTTTTTGTACTTTAATTAATTCGATGAAATTCACAGACTACGAGAAATACTGAAGGTATAGATAAAAGTGGCTGGTTATTCTACGATAATGTAATCTTTACCTTGTAAAGTATCAGCCACTTTGGTCTCTCCGGTTATATATTTCTCTTTCGTATTGCAATAAAGCTTTGTACCATTCACCATGCATTTTCCACTCGTTTCTCGTATTCCTTTTCAGTTACGCTGATTGAATTTTCTTTTAATCCTTTAAAAAAGAATCATCTACCCTTCTCTCGTATAGAAACATGCCACGGTAAAACGAGCAAAAACACGATTTCAACACTTTCATAAAAATTTTCACCCTTTTATTAATGAAATTTTCTACTATCTATCAATCTTCCAATTGAACTTTTAATTGAATTGAAAAAAAAAGAAAATAAAAAAAATAAAATAAAATAAAATAGTAGAAAATGATTTAAACACTTATCGTAAATTTAAAAATATTATATTTTTAAATGTTCAATCCTTCTCAACTTTTGATGTAAATTGATATTACTTTTTCATATCATATTTATTTAATTTAAGATTATTTATTTATTTATATATTTATTTAAGATTAGTTTGCCCATTTAAAATACAAATTAAAAAATTTCTTCTCGAAATAATCAATTTTTATTCGTAACCAAATGGATCTAACATTGCTACGAAAATTTAAGATATTCTCGGAATCTTTGGAATCTTGAAGGATTGCTTCAGATCTGATGTATCTCTTTAAGTTGTTAAACGACACATGTCCACAACTTTTTCAGCCAATTAATATTTTAATTTTATTTTATTTTTTGATCATAGATAGATACTTTTTACACCTAGTATTCGATATATCAATCTTATTTTTTAGACTATTTTCTAAGCTTTCAAACATTCAAAATTATTAAATAATATCTTTATTTCGTCCTGTAATCAATTTTCAATCATATCCAAATAAATTTAATTGTCGTTTATTAAATTTTATTAAATTTTTATTTTTAAAATTTAAAATATCTAGATATCATTTTGATCTCTTTGTAACCTATTGCGAGTATATTACATAACTATATTACAATATTACACGCTACAAAATTTAAGGTGTTTGAATATTATTTCAACTTCTTTGCAATTTCACAATATTCTATGAATATCACGATACTCCATTACAAAAATTTAAGATAACGAAATATCATATTTGTCTCCTCCGCAATCTCATTGTGTAAAACTGTACAGAAAACCCAAGGCGAATGCTCGGAAATGCAAATGCAAATGCCCGAGGAAAGCAACAGAGTCGTTCCACGCCATAATACCTCCTAATCACACTTCCGCGAGTCATCCATCTCCATATTAATCGCCGTTAATAACCGCAAACACGCACGATCGATGCGCGATCTCCATAAACGAGCGCAGGCAAGAAAAAAAGAAAAAAAGAGAAACGACAGCAACGTTGAAAATAAAAAGAACCAACGACTTTGAAAAAGAAATTAATTTTTTATTCAATCATCCTATCCCATCTCGATCGATCCGGAAAGGAGCGATCCTTTTCTCAAAGTTATTCAAACTTATTCTTGCAACTCTCTTCTCGTCTTCTTCTTGAACCGATTAGAAATCATGACGACGTACGAACATACACGAACGTTTTTCACGATGCGTAAATCCTTGCTTCTTGTTTAGTCACGCCCAACTATTGTTACCACGCGGAGGAGAGGGAGAGATCGTTCGAGAAAATCGCTCGACATCGACATCCACTTCGCCTTCCACCTTTCAATTACGCGCGGCCTGTTTACTCGCCGGGGTTGGAAGGATGGTAAACAGAGTCATACGTTTCTTTTTTAACGTTGCCTACCTCGCGGCTATCCCACCCTCCTCCCCTCTCTCCTCGTTAATTAGCAGTTTAATTAAATGAAGTTTGCGTTCTTCTCTTGCGAAGTCCCTTGCCAGGGATCGCGGGGATTTCGATACAAATTTTAACCCGAATCCAACGAAGATATATATGTGTGTATGTGTGTACGGTTGTGTTTACAAGGATGTTCGATATTAAAGATTTAGCAAAGCCAACCGGCGATGAGCACTGTGATTATTATTGGATACGTAATGTCGGGTCTATAATGAAAGTTCGTGCGATGATTGTATACGAAAAATGGACAGTGGAGAAGGGGTTGGTTTAATATTTGTGTAACGACAGGGCTTACGTTTGGATTATCTTGAATTTAATTTTCGATTTTTGACACTACAATTATCGTTTTGAATTTACAATGAAAATAAATAAATTGTATGCGATTATATCCGTATCTGTGAAAATCTTTTCAGTGAGTATAAAATAAGAAGTACAAAGTTTATCATGTTGGTAGTTCTAGTCTCTTAAGATGAAGGATTTCAGGTCTTTCTTTCTTATTTAATCCTTTCAAGACTAAACTTTGTTAAAGATAAGAAGAAAAAACCCTTTCAAGACTAAATATTTTTAAGGATAAGAGAGAAATTCCTTTTTTTTTTTATAAATTATTTAGGTAACAATTTTTTTATGATGTTTTTTTAAAGAAAATATATTGCAATTGAAACATATTACATTTTCAAAAGAAATATATTTATCATTTAGTTATTTAAATAGATATAAACCAAGTATACTTTGTAAAAATATGTAGATATTATCATCAGCATTAATTTTAAATTTCATGAGACGATTATATTTATCAATTTGATTATATTAATCATCGTATAGTACATTAAATATTTAAATATATTATACATCTGTAGTCAATTTTCAAGTATGAAACATTTGTTTTTTATAAAACATATTGAAAGATATCGTTCCTTATTTTTCATTTGAAATAATCAAACGTACAATAAATTAACCATTTACACAAAATAATTTTCTTACAAAATGAGATACAGAAATTAACCGAAAGATCATTTTCAATTGGAAATGACGAGAGTTTATACAAATAACTTTTGTTTGATAACAGTCCATTTGTTACTTACATTCCTTTCTTCCTTTTTTTTTTTTCTTTTTTAATTCCAAACGAAGAAATTAGGAAGAGAATTAGTCATTAACAAAAGGTTTCTTTTCTCATTTCGATTTCTCAACAACGATTTTTAATTCTCTCTCCTCCCTTCCCGTTTCCCATCTCAAGTATTTTTCTATACAGATCCTAACGAGATTTTAACGATCGTCAATCTAACCTCTAATAAATTCCTCCGACACTGCTCGAAACGAGGGTGGCGACAAATAGCGTATCATAAAAGAAGCGTATCGAGTAATATGCTTTTTACCCGAGTTTATTACCCGACCTCGTCCGTTTCTCCCAACAATGAACCGTTTGAAAGACTACATAAGCCAGTGGAAATATTGACCATGCAGTCGGTTAAGACCAGACCAACGTATCACGCTTTCCTTCGCCAAACGGTTCATCGCGAGGCAACCGTACGAAGTGTGCAAGAACGTAATTTTCCAGTGTATTATTCATGATGTGGGAAGAGATGCCGCGGAAAGTGAGCTCGATTCCCGAATGAATAAACCGAGAGATATGAATAAGAGCCGCATATGTACGTGTATATTAAACTGAATCTATTACGATGCTAATCTTAAAATTCTCCGTCTCTTCTATCTTGACCCTTTAACTGTTAACCGCGTCGCTTAACTCTTTGACTGTGATTCCACTTTGTGCCCTTCGGCATTCCGATTTCCCTTTGTTCCGCGTACTCTCTTCTCCTCTTGGACTCTTATTAAATGGAACTTCTCTAAATGGATTCTAATTAGATTCATTAAGTGTCCGATTCTGGCCAAATACTGTGTTTCTTTCCTTTCTTTCCCGCAAATTATAATTAAACTCAATTTTTGTTTGTTTAAACCTTTTTTTTTTTTTTCAATTAACACCGTAGAATGACCTCTCCCTTACCTTTCTCATATTTTTGCTTACGGTTTCAAATAGTTTGAAGATCTTTTCTGGATTATTTATACTGATTTCTTTGTAATAAATCTCGATATATATTTTAAATTAATTGTTTAATGATTATATAGAATTATCAATTTAATCTTTTCTATTAACGCTGTGATGTCTTTCATTCTATTTTGCGTTTATCTAATAGAACGAATATTTCAAAATTCTCAATAATATTGAAAATATTAAATATTTCTAAGCTTTCAAATATTTTGAAAAAAGATTCGAGTTATTTTGTAATTTTTTTTTCTATCCTATCCTGTAATCCAATCGGTTTTTCAAATAATTGTTTAAAAGCTTCTTTAAATCTATTTAACTTCTTGAGTGATGAATTCATTAAAACTAGAAAAAGTTTGTTATTTTGAATTTTCTCGTTTATGAATATTAACATTATGAATATAACGAGAATTTATTAAAAGATATTTGGAAATATTTAAAAAAGAAATATCTTTATACACCTTTATTCACAAGTATTCATATTAAAATAGTTATTTATTAACAAAAATATGTAATAAATCTGAAAATCTTTAAGTCGTTAAATAATTATTTATTCATTATCGAAGACACAAATATCCGCATGAATATACAATTCTGATCGATAAATAATTTCTCTGATAATCTGGATGGATTATAACGTTTTATACCGAGGACCAATACGTATCCTAATATTTATGAAAGAGGTAATACGTGATTATCTTTGCATCTTTCAGATTCATGTTTAAATTAACAAACCAAACGTACACGCATTTACGTCATTATCTTTCAAGAGATTAAAAGTGAAATGAATCCAACGATATTACATATAGTTAATCCTATCTTGTAATCCCATAAATTTTAATCAAAACCTTGCACTCGATATATTTTACTCAGGCATTGATTTACCTCCCTTGTTGAAATTTGATTAAAATTTTCGAGATGAAAATGAATCAAACGAATCAAATCCTCTGATTTTTTTTCTTTTTTTCTTTTCTTTTCTTTTCTTTTCTTTTTTTTTTTTTTTTTTTTTTTTTAATTCCTGTTTAGAGACCAACTGAGAAAACAAGGAGGAGCATTCATATCAGTCGTTTCCTCTCGGCTGAAATTCCTGGGCACATTCCACGGATTCATTCAGACACATGTACCTAGCTCCCTGGAAACAGATTCTCGCATCCCAAGTAGCCACTCAATCTCGTTCATGGTATCCCGAATACTTGTCATTTGTATCCAACCGAGACATTTATTCAAACACTTGAATGTGTATCCATCCCGGCCGGCTATAATGCGCGGTGTAATTTACATTTACTCGTGATTAATACGCTATCGTGACTGCTCGAAATAATTAAGGAGTGACGTATCTCGTGATAACATCGTTTAATTAGTTCCACCAATTATTTTATGCGTTTGATCATCAAACCGGTTAGTACGTCTGAGCATACTGTTATTAAAGTCAATTAGTAATTAAGAATAAGCCTGAGGGCTCGTTATTCGCGATCATACTGTATATCCTATTCTGTGTATCTTTTTAAAAATTAGCAAGTTCTGTGAAATTGTAAGTTAAGTCTTTCTTCAAAGAAAGGAGATGGAAAATTGTTCTTGCAAAACAACTTGCTATTACAGATCTTGTTCTTTGTTGCGTATGATATGTCATATGCAATTGAGATCGTATTTTCATTATTTTGAGAAATTTAGAATTGTTTGGGATAGAATAACCTAAGACAACAAATAATTTTCCACGTTGAGGATGAAAGAAGATTATGGAAAGAGGATTGAATTAAGAGTTGATTAGAAGAAATTGATTTGACATCGTTTAAAAATAATTCCATTAGTCTTGAAATCTTGGAATCTAACTGATTAATACATAACGAGTTTTAAAAGTTTATTCTTAATTTTTTTGTTGAATAGAAAAGAATGATAAGGTAAAGATCATTTCCTTAATGATTTAAGGAAATTGATCTAATGTTAATCGAATCCACATTCTGATAATTTTAGAATTAAGAAATTTAAATGTTCAAATTAATATACATCTAAAAGTACATTGAGGAAAAAAAAAATAAAAAAGAAACATTTACATTTCCATCATTCTTATAGTTTATAATTTCAGATTAATATGGAGACAGTATACTAGATATTTTTAAAAAATCATCATGATAAAACAAGATTGATTTTAAAATTACAAACTCGTATGTTTAGATAGACACCATGAATTATATTTAAAATTAAAATTATATGTAAAATGCAATATTATACTACTACAAAATATAAAAAATCTAATTTTCAAAATGGGATTAATAACGTCTCAATAGATGCTTGATTCTGATATTAGATATCAGAAATAATACCAGAAAAATTATAACAACTCTAAAATCCGTATATAAGAAATTACTTTGCGAAATAACATCTTATTAGTCTCTAAAGAATAAAAATAAAATTTCACGATCCAAGCATTTATTTGTTCGTTGCATAAATATACAATACTTTAAAAATATAAATATATAACAATCCTTCACTTTGAGAATAAAAGAAGAAGCAACAAAAGAATTAACGAGCAACTCGAAAAAAGTAGCAAAGGGTCTACCAAACATAATGGCGAAGTACAAAGTAGTACAAAGTAGGCCTTCGGCCAGTATCTCAATTGGCAATCGAGAATTCGAGCGGGTTCTCGTTATTGGAGAATATCCTGGCCCTGAGCTTTCGTATTCTCGCGAGATTTACAGAATGATCTCGACGATAAGCGCGATCTATGCTCGTTAGTAAGTAGCGAGGTCACCGCGCTCCGAGGTTACCGGAAGTCGCGGGCATCCGACAATGGTGTCACGGCGAAGACTCTTGTTAACGCGTGGCGACTGAGTCACGATCCTCTGTTAATTCTTCTCGCGTTCCTCTTGAGAACGAGTTCACGTGATTTCGTGCACGTTCCATCATTGTTTCTCGACTTGTTCGAAATAAGCGACAATCACGGTATTGACAAATTGCTCCGTGAAATATTTCTTTCCAATTTTATATTATATATAAATTTAGTATTTTAAATTATTTGATAATTCTATTATCCGCTATTATTTTTTCGAGTCGGTTTTCATCAATATCGGAATTTTCTTGAGTTATTCGATAATTTCTTTGTTACTTTTCCTTTCTTTATCCTCTGTTATTTTTCTGACGGTTTTCCTTTTTTTTTTTTGTTTATCAACTCTTTGAATCCTCTCAGCAAGTTTGTATTAAAAAATTTATACACGTTATAATTCTTACGTCTTCGAAATTTTAAAGAAAGATGTTGATTGTTTAAGTATAAGTGAAGTAAATGTAAAGAATACTTTTTCTATTAAAATGTTTTATCGTAGTGATTTATCGAATGAAATATAATAAATGATAAAACTATTTAAAAAAAATAATAATACTAAATTGTATACCGTTTGAAAAAAACAAAAGATTGTTTATTATGCAATAAATTGCATATTATTCCATATGAATGATAACTTTCAAAAAACGATTTAAAGTTCGTTTTCAAAGAATTGATATATTTCTTATTTTATTTCTTAGAGCAAAATATTAAATTAAATACGCAACTCTCTGTTGAAACTGTTCATTATGATTTATTGTTTCAGATTTAAATGGCATTAATAACGGCACTCATAAATAACACTAAATACTTTTTACCAACTTTGACTAATGCTGTCTGGCATCGATAGTAATAATAATCATACAAAATTTTCAAGTAGTTAAAAATAAATTCTCTTTCTCTTATTAATTAAATTAGAGTAATCAGATAAATCAATGTAACAATTTTCTAATAGTCTTTAACAAATAATTTTTATCGATTTCATTTTTTCATTTAATTATTGATTCATTAGATTAATTAAATATAAAAAAATGGACTTCTATCATAGACTTTAAATGAATTCTGAAAAGTTAATAAGAATATCATTCTTATTATAGGGATGAATTATTATTTCAAAATCAAATCTTGAAATCTTTCCCGAAAACAATTTTTATCGATTAATTAAATTCCATTCAATTTAATAATTATGTATTTCAATTAAAATGAATCTTAAATTATAATCTCATCATTTCGATTCACAATTTATTAGGACATTTATTTATATAATTAAACAATGAAAAGTAAAATTTAGAAAAAGTATTTGTGTTAATCTTCTACGAAAAATTCAGGATATTGAAGCTTTCCAATCACAAAAGGAAAATTTTTATATCATTATACGTGTTAATTGCAATTTATTTATTATTCGATGAATATAGAATGTGTGTAAAAAATGATTCATGTTTTGAAATTATCGAAGGGTAGGAAATATCAAAGAAAGTTATGAAATGTATAAGTAAATAGTAAGAACTTCAGTCTCATGAAAAATTAGAAGAAAAGAAAATGAATAAAAGAAAATTGATTTCTGAGTTTAGAGTGAATGTTTAAATATTCTTCCATTTATACAACCTGGTTCTTTATATTGAATTTTCTCCCTTTGTAGGAATTTCATAAAGATTTGAATAAATTGTTTGATTAAAAAAAAAGAAGCCATTTCTATTGTAAATTTCTTTATCTGATATTCACGCAAAATACGATGCATAAAATCTTTTTAAAAGAGTTTAAGTTTATTAAATTTTCAAAAATTAATTATTCCGATAATATATCAATTATATATTACAAATTTATTTCAAAATAAATCGATATGATGTAATAATAAAATTTAAAAATAAAATTGATTTAATTAATCGTCAAGAATTTGCTCATTCTTAATTTACATGCAAAAACATTCTCGAAAATCTTAGCTTTTATTTATTCCTTATTTCTATCATTTATATAAATATTTCTTTCCTTCATAGAATTATTTTATTTTTAAGTTATCAAAAATTAAATTTGATCAATCTTGAAGTAAAGAATATACTTTAGATTTATCACATCGATTATTTTTTAATATTTTCAATATTTTTACAGATTTATTTCTTTCAATATTCTTTATATTTAGGATTTTTTTCATTAATTATTTATTATTCATTTATTATTTGTTCAATTATATTGATATAAAATTTATTCTAATCTAAAATATATTCGATATATATATGTATATACGATTAACGATCAATAAAATAAAAATGATATACGGTTCAATTAAACTTATCTAAATCAAATTAATTAATTTTATATCTTAATAATATAAAGTTCACAAAAAAAAAGAATAATTTTTATTGATAATTTTATCTTAAAATAGATTACATTCTATAATATTGTATATCCTTTATTAAATTTGCTTGTTCCTTCAAATATTTTTTTTGTTTTCATCTGTATTTGATAAAAATAAGAGAGAAGAAGTGATGAACGATAAAGAGGTTAACAAAGGACACTTGATTCGTAAAAGTTTTTCCTTGTATCGCAATAACCACTCGAAATGAATCGAATCACGATCGCGGTTTTCCAATCGTAATCGCAATGCGTCACCTATTAGAGGAAGTTCGGATAAAGGAGAGTTGGCGATCATTGTTCGATTCTCTACGCGTTATCGTCGACATTACCCAGTCGTAACGATGCTAATCTACTTCGCGTTATTTGCGGTCACTTGACTATGTCGCGATGATAAACGCGCGGTAATATTGATTATTAATATCGAGTAATTGTTAATGACCCTGGAATGATCGAAAGACAATGTGTTGCGCAGCCGATGATAAACGATTATCATTCGATGATTCAATTCTATTATTGCAGTCGTGAATGAAGACAAAAATATCTCTGTGCGAAGTTTTTTTTTTTGTCTTTGTACATTCTTCCTTCTTGAATATATTTATGTAAAAATTAAAAGAGAGATTTATTAAATTGGAGAAGAATATTAAGCTTTTGATTTTTGATGCCACTTGGTTCTATTTTGTATAAAAGGAGAGGAGAAGATTTGTTTAATGTTAAATTTTTAATTAAAAGAGTGGTCTTCTGGCGTTAAAGGAGTTCTTGAAAAACTTACATGAAGCTGTCGACCTAATTCATTTTTACATATATTCGTTTGAAAGAAGAATACCGTATTTAATAGCATAGCATATACTAGATTAAATAAAGAATATTCTTTCGTTAAAAAGAATTTATTTAAATCGATATTAAAGTATAAGAATGGTACAAAGTTTTGCAAGATATTTTACAAATAATTGTATAGAATAATTTAAATTAAAAATAAAATTAAAATATTGCAGAAGATATGGCAGTGATTTCAAAGTTTTCATTTTATCATATTAATAATTCTTATAATAGCATTATTATATCGAATAATTTACAGACTCATCATACCGAAAATCTATGCTTCATTCTTTCTAACAATTGGCGGTACTTAGCCTTGGCGAGATGGATTACAGTATGAAACTTTAAAAGTCCATAGATTCTCGAAATCCGCGGAGAAGCGTCTTAAAACTTTTAGAAGTTTCACAGGATCATTTGCAGCGCGCTGGTAATGACTTGAAAAGTTAAGCGATCCGAATTTTCCCGCGCAATGGCGGCAACTGGATTTTGTCACGATGTTTGTTCCATTTGTTGATTATCTAATTAAAATTTTGATAAGATCATAGTCGAAAGAACTTTCATATTTTCTATTCTATAAAAATATCCTTTTCTCACTCGTTTCAATAAATTTTTTAATTCTTTTACGTTAAATATTGCGATATCGATCGATAAATTTTAAATCAAAATAAAATTATTGATTCTAAAGGAAAAACAGAATTTTGAATAGTCGAATTAAAATTTTAATAAAATCCGAAGATGAAATATCTTTTCTATGAAAATATAATCTCTTTTATTCGCAAAAGTTTCCATAAATGTTTCAATAAATTTTTCAAAATGATAATGTCGTAGACAGATATACGATTTAAAGGATGATTAATATGAAATTAAAATGAAATTCATAATTTTAAGAGCGAGATAGGATTTTGGATAATCGATTGGGCTAAGGCCACGATTTATCATTTCTGTTAATAAATTTCTATCATACCATTGTCCGTAAGTGCTGTTCTTTCATCCTGTCATCGCCATTAATCCCTCCTACAGTTCCTGCAGTTAGAATCCTCTTCTTCTATCTGTCGCTCAGTTTGTGGTATAAATCAACTATAATCGACTTGCATAAGTTTTATAATTAGGATTAATTCTCATTGGATTTAAATCGTCTACTCTTTCATTACTATCTTAAATTTACTAGGATTAGGAATTTCTAATAAATTTCAGAATATTTTAATACTCTAATATTAGTTTTTTTATGTACAAAAATATTATGCGTTTCATATATTTTACATAATTTCACATAATAAAAAGTAATAGCTTAATATTGTACAATACATTAAACATTATGATCGTAGGATATTGCGTATCATTTATACGTAGAACACTATGTCTAGAATATTCAGTACGAAAAATGATGAAGAAGAATTTTAAAATTAATCTCGCAATATCGATTATAAATTATAAATATATGTAATATTAATACTTAAATTCTTTTGCAATTCTTTAACATTATTAGATTAACGAGTAATAGTTCATTGTAGTTACATATTGATTATAGTTTTCTCTTGTCTATTTTTATCTCTTATGTTGAATAGAACAATTAACTAGATTGTAATGCATTCGCGATATTTACCTTGTTCTATTATCAAATTCCATTACTGTAATGAAATAGACTTTATAAACAAATAATTTATAACTTGCTAAATAGATTGTTATTCGGTTAATATATGTATATACATTCCTTGTAATATATTTTTTCAAAAATATATTATTATCCAATTGATACGTTATTATTAAAATTCGTTATTTATTGTATCAATTACATACGAAAAGGTTAAAATTTTAAGATTAAAACGAAATTCTAAATACTTCCAAAAACTATAGAATAACAGCATAGATAAATTTAAATAATTTATCTCCTTCTGTCCTCAATAAATTCCTTCCCAAACGAGAACGTTGACATTCGAAACAATATTCCCACAAGATCCCATAAATCTCAACCATCCACCATTCTAAACAATAACCATTCTCCCTTCGTTTCCATTATTTTCTAGTTCCAAGTCCGAAACCAATTTACCCAGCACACCGTACAAAGAATTAAATCGTTATCACGTTCTGCAATCACGGATCCACAATTAATCCACCCTTTATACACTGGCTCTTTTACGCGGCGATAAACAAACGGTGTGATTTTCTATAAGAACAGCAACGAACAAATGTTTGCCAACGTGCTCGATAAGAGAGTAACGAACGTAAACGGTGCTCATCCGAGGGCTGTTTCGTATGATCGTCGTTAAAACGAAATAATCGTGGATCTAGATTACAATAAATCTCGATAATCGAGAATTCGAGGGCGAAATAGAAACAAAATTCTTTTCTTTTTTTTTCTATTTCTAACTTCTACAATTAAAAATTGTTCTCATTATATAAAATGCAATTTTGGATGAAGAAATTAAATCTATAATAGGTTAGAGAAAATTATCATTTCACAGATATTCTTAATTTGTTCATTTATATTATGGATACCGTTTATTTTATTCGTTTTAAAATATTTATAATATTTTACAATATATGAAAAGATATTTTTAACAATAATTTATTGAGAGAATATGTATATTTAAGAAAAACGTAAAATTAAAATCTCGTTAATTTTAGAGGATTAAAGTGAGGATGTAATTTTCATTTTTTGATTCGATTTTTTCATTTCATTTATTAGATACGGATCGAAGTAAAAAAATGGAGAATAGCGCGAGCATCAACATGTCCGCAAGGCTTTAATAATGTGCAGAAATCGGTTGGATCAAGAATAGGGAATAATGCAAGCTATAATAGTCCCGTTGAATCGCGGACGTACAGTCGTACACCAATTTGCAAATAATGCGAAATTTACCATTCGACAACTGTCATTTGCCTATAGAATATTTGATCGTTCTATCGAACGATTTTCTATTTCAACTATGGGGGATGGATAAAATATTCTGGAAGGCGACGTATATGTTTGATTATCGACACATACATATTTACACATATGAAGGATATATTCTTGATAATTGATAATTGAATATTGGTAATTGAGTTGATGATTGAAGCACGATTGAAAATTTCTTTTAGATAGATCAATAGAGAGCATCGATAATTTTATTTTTAAAACTTGACATGGCATGAAGGTAACAAATACATAATAATTCTTTTATATATATATATTTAAAACTATCTTGTATAATTTTAATTTTTGAAATAATAATTCTTTCTTTCAAGGTAAAAGAAAAGGAGAAGGAGAATTATATTGAGGAATTCTTTATTATATCTTTAATAAAGAAAAATATTTATTTATCATTATCTTCTGTAATTATAAAAAATATGGATAAAATTATGGAATGAATATTATAAAAATTATTTAAATATTAATTTTTAAGACAAATTGAAAGCAGATAGACTAATTTACGAATAGACTTTGAATGAAGAACTTTTACGAATAACATGTTTTCTAACGGATAAACTTCGGACATTGCTTGATTACCTGGTTCAAAGATTAAATGTTGGACGTCTTTTATGTGTGATATGTGTTCATGATATATTATTTAGAAAGTTTGGAATCTTTAAGCATGACAGGCGACACGTCATACTCGTTTAATCGAATAAGAATATTGTTTCTAAAGGATTTGACCATGGAAGACGAGGGGCTTTAGTAAGAGGAGTATGATTGATCGCTCAACCATCAAGAGATAAGCAGATTGACGAGAAAATTTTTAACAAGTATGAAAAAAGTAATTAATAAAAATTACAAACACTATAAAATTATTAAAAATATACAATCTAAAGTAAGTTTTTCTTTTTTAAATATCGAATTAAATTGCATTTCTTCTTCATGTTTATGCTTCACTCTATTGCCTTCTCTTCTCTGGTTCAAAACTCGGGTCTTGATCGATCAATGATAGTTAGAGAGTTAATCGAGAAAAGACTTTTATTTATCTTGAATGTTTGTGGTACGAACTAATTTCTAATGCTTTTCTTTCTTTATATTTACACGTAAATTAGATTAGAAACTTTGAAATTATTGCCGAAAATTGTAGAAAAAGAAGAATTTGAACTAGTACTCGCGGAGAAAGAGGATCGATGTCGTAAAATGTTTGTAAACTATAATATTAGTTTCCGTACGAGAAACCAGTAGAAACGAAAGTTCTTCCTCTGGTAAGTAAATATATGTGTAAACGACTGTTCCTATTTCACTATTATATTATATCAGGTAGTTTGGCTTTATCGCGTTAGTTTCGAAATCTCATGAACATTTAAATTATTCTTACAATTAAAACAAAAAGAAGGAGAAGAATCTCTTGATATCAATTCATTCAAGCGAATCCAAATAATTTTTTTAATAAATCTCCAAGAAATAAACTGTAAGTAAGATGGACCATTGAAATAATTTTTGAAGTATCTGTTCGATGTTATAATTATTAATTTAATTATTTTTCGTAAGTAAAAGTTTATTTAAGTTTATTGCATAATATGTATAAATATTTATTTTTTGGATTTGAATCGAATGTAAGAATTTCTTGCTTATACAATTTAAACTTTATAAAATATATAAAAGCAGGTATAAATATATTTTTAATGTACTATCTTATATAATTAATTTCAGATTGGTTCACATAACTTATAAGAATAAAATAATTGCACCAAATGAAGAAGATTGCAATTGGATCACTGACATTTCTATGAAAAGTTTTTCCTTCTTGAGAAAAGTATTACAATTTTTATCGTATCAGACATTGCTAGTTTAAATTCCTTTTTATCATCAACTAAAAATTTAAAAAAATAAACTTGAACTGAAACTTGATAAGTTATTTTCAAAAAAATATAATTTACATGATTTCTAAACTCTCCTGAATTGCAGATCCACTTTATAATAAAAATTGGCTTACCTTAGAATTTCTTAAGCTTCTTTTATCATTAAAAAGAAAAGAAAAGAAAAGGAAGAAAAAACGAAGAAAAGCCAAAAAAAAAAAACAGCTCTCGAAGTAAAAGCAAATTCATTTTCACAAATGAATCCAAGAAACTTTTTGCATCTTTATCGTCATAGCGGAACGTTGAACCATCAAACCTCTTAATCAACCAACTTCTAAAAACGAACACACGTGATCCGGGTTCGTTTCTTACGGGGAGATCCGTGGAATTCCTTAATTTTGTGAAATTCGATCAAGATACACGATATTCGCGTGGCCGACGCATTCCACTTCTTATCAACGAAATATCGTGTCGCTGTTTAATTCCAGATGACACGATCTCGAGCAAACCTTACCTATTCCATATATTTCCTCCAATCCTTTCCTCCGGTCCTTTTCTTACCACATTTCGTTTTTTTCTCCCCTCTTCCGCGATCCTTTCGTTCTTTCGCCTCTTATCGTGGCCAATACACCAGGTATGTGTGTCGCTCGATAAGTTGTATTGTTCCTGGCCGGGTTGGTTCGTTGCGTCGAGCTTATCGACCAAGAATGAAAAAGGAAGTAAGGCGAAATTCGTCGCGCCAATCGTTTTTCGACCACCTGAAATGTGCTCCCTACGGATGATCGATTCTCGAAAGGAAAAAGGAAGACTTCGCCTTCTATTTCTGATAATCGCGATTTAAGTTTGTTTTCTGACTTTTGTATGTTGTTTTGCAGTTAATATTTTAAAAGCTTATTAATTTTAAAAATGTCAATTTTTCGTTGCAGATAAAAAAATCCTTGAGATCCAGTACCGTTCCTGTAAAATTTTTTAATTTTTATCTCTCTATCTATCAACGTTTATGATTATCTTTTTATGGATGATTTATAGTTACATTATGGAAATATTGGAAATAGTGGAATATTTTTAATCATGAACGCAAAATTAAGGCTTAAATATTATTTTTTTCATACTGGAACTTGTAGTATCTAAAATCTATTTTGCATATAAATAATTGTAAAGTGATAAAAATAAGTAATAAGTAATACGTGTAATTATATTTCTATTTCAATGAAATGTAATATTAATATTTTCATATTCTCAATAAATAAAAAATTTAATTTCATTTTAATGAATGATTTTGGTTTGATTATTCTAGTGTTAAAATTTTTTTGATTTTACCTTTTAACTTTCCTATTTTTTGGTTCTCCTCCTACGACTGATAATTTATCTTTGAAACATTGTATTTTTAAAAATACAGTCAACCCTCTTAAAACACGTATACGGTACTCTGAAAACACGATAGAACAGGATAAAAATGGTGACAGTCCTGCTATAACTTGATGTTATAACACAGTTTCCATATAGTAGAGCTTAGTAAATTTGGACAATCCTCATATAACACAAATTTTGACCACACTATTTTTATTGACATTTTCTACGCATTTCTCTGATTTGTGTTGCAATCAACTCTCTTATAATACGATAGAACATGGTTTAATAAACTTAGACTTATATATATCTTATATAGTTTGAATATTTTTACCACAATTTTTTTTTGTAACACGTTCTTTTTATTTGTATTAGTTTTATATTTCTCTTAACAATTTCGATGCAATACAGAATAAATTAATCGTTTTATAAGAGGGTTGTAAATTTCGCTTAACACGGTTTCGATACAGCACGAAACGAATTAACCGTGCAGGGAGAGTTCACTGCATAATTTTTGAATGAGAATCTTAACTAGGCCAATTGGTTTTTCGATTAAAATATACGTTGGTTTTCCATTTTTTACGTTTTTTTATGCCATTTCTATTTTCCACTTTTCTCACAATTAGACTTACATTTGAAGCTATCATTTTAGAAAACACGAAAATGTAATATTCTTCGTTTAAACCTAAAAAATATTATAAATTTTGAGGAAATTAAAATATTTAGAGTGCTACATCTCTAATTTGCATAATAGGCTTCTACAAATTACCTGCAATATCTTCTAATAAATTTTTCCAATTTTCTCTACCCAGATCAAAAATATTACGTAAATTCTAAAAAAGTTGAAATATTTAAAGCACTAACGTACATTCTTTCCTACAAACTTTCTTCAATTTCTAAAATCTCCAACTTGCGTAATAGGCTTCTACAAGATACCTCCAATATCATTTCAATAAATTTTGCATCAATATTTCACTGCACGATTCTCATATATCTTAAAAAAAAAAAAAAAAAAAAAAAACCAAACACACGTACAGTTATACGCAAACAAAATTATTCCGTGAAAATAGTTCTCTTGCAAATTAAAGAGACACGCGACGCGAAGTCGTGCGGCCATAACTCGAAGACACGCGAGATGAAATTATTCCGTGGCCCTGGAATTGTTCGTACAAATTGAAAACCACGTCCCGCGAATCTGTAATTTAATTTGTGGCCACTATTATCCCGCGTATGAATGTATTCCACAGCTTAGCCGGGTATTATTTATTTTTCTAGGATAATTTTATATCATACGCTCTTGTTCCTGTTTGGGGCGAGAACGTTATTTGGCGCCTATCCTTTGGGATATTCGGAAATAGGAAGCGCGAAGATGGAGGCGGTTTGCGAACGAAACCAGCATCATGCTCGATTTTTATCACGGCCCCCTGTTGATCGACTCCCTCCTTGCGTGAATTGCAGCTCGCCACGTTGCGTCGAAACAGGTTCATGGATATATATTCCTTATCCAAACCGTCTTATATGGTTTATATCGTCCCAGTTTCCTAAGCTTTTGTAGCGGATCGTACAGAGTTCTGCAATTCTCTTCCGATAGATATTGGATCGGTTGAAATATTGCCTCCATTTTTGTCAATAAGTAATAGTCACAGTGTGTCGGATGTCTTATTAAATGCAAAATGTAATTGAACGATTTTCGAAAAGCTAAACTATTTTTGGAAAGTTAAACAGTAACTTAAAAAGTAGGAATTTAAAATAAAATTTCGAAATTTTGAAATATTGCGGGTATATTGTTGCAACAAATAATATCGATACAATAAACTTTATCTTTTTCAAAATATTAGTTTTTCGTCGATCTGACAATTTTAAAAATTTTAAAATATACAAATGTGAAGAATTATTTTTACAACTTGCAAAAATATCTAATATTCAGAGAGACTCGTCCAGATATGTTTATAACGGAAATTGCATAAATTATATCCGCGGATGATTTTTTGAATACGAAAGATGGAGGGAGACAGACGTCAAAACTAGAGAAAGATTTTACACAGTAATTATAAGGTTCAAAGTTTCAAACATTCCATATGAAATATTTAACATTGGCCTTAATGGTGATTTGAAAAATGTAACTCGCGGCAGAGTGGCCGACCTCGCTGCAAGATTTATTTATCTTTCGTGTTTAATTAATAAACCGAGTTGTAGAAGACAAGCGTCTGGCTCGTCACCATATTTCAGAAAATGTTCGAAAAGGATTAACAAACAATGCGCGTGCTTATCATGAATAAATGACACAAACAACGCATTGATATTTCGTAACAAAAGGTTAACAAAGAACGCATCTACCGCACGCTTTGCTCCATTTTCGCTTTTCAATTATACCGATGTTGTTGTTTCATAACCACAATCCTGATGATTAATCGGGGCACAAAGTTTTAATAGGTTGTCTGCCCGGAAATTGTATCATCTCTTCCACGTTGTAACGATATATTGTAACGTTTCTCCCTTCTTTGTATTTTTCTCCCCCTCCTCTCTCTTTTCCCTTTTTTTTTTATGTAATATGAAATTATATGATTGCACGTTGAGAATTATTATATTCACGTAAATGAATATTTTCAACAAATGTATACGATTTCTCTGTTGTTTTTGAGAACAGTGGAATATTTTCTAAAGGATTGAAACTATTAAAGGAATATTCTTCCAAAAGTTATTTTGTAGAGAATGATATAGATATATTAATAGTTTTTCTATAATATATGGATGTGTAAAAGTATATATATAAGAATTATGTAATTTATAATGCATCGATACAGTTCGTTATTTCTTGTAAAAAGAAAGTATGAACATTATTTACGTTGAAAAATCATTATTGTAAATGGTATTTTAACTTGAGGTTTGTAAAAGTTTGTATCGTGTGAAAAACAAGGAACGCGCGAAGCGATACTCAATTGTTCGTTCGTTCTCAAATTTTCACAAAATTCAAGTTAAATTAAACAAAAATTAAAATATAACCACGTTTCTCTTAAAATAATAATTTTTCAACATAAATAACACTTTTTTTGTACAAATTAACAAGTTCCCTCGATTTTTGTGCATTGAAAGTTATATTATATTTAATTTAAAAAAAAGAAAAAAGAAAACTACCTTCCATATAACTCCCACGTATCCATCTATAGAAAAACTAGTAATTCGGCATGATGTATCTCTTTATATCGAACAATTTTTGTAAAAAACAATTTTTTCACACTTTCATTCCTTTAGGAGATAGATATTTTACTAAAATTCGATAGAAAAATATTCGAGCCGTTGAAAACCGGAAGCCAACAACCCCAGAGCCTTATGTACTAGTCATTTTACCGTGGCGTGTAGGCTTATTCGATTAATCGATCGAAACTGACGTGACTCGCGTCGAGAGAGTATGTCCCGGGAAATATTAATGACACCAGACGGAGAGCTTAAAAAAAAAAAATAATAAAAGAATATATTTTTCACGCTAAATTCTATCTTCGTTGAAACGTTTCGTAATTGATGATCCGCCATCTTGATCGTAATTAGTGGAATTATTGGATATATCGATTTATTTTATTATCTTATTTTATTGTCTCTCTCGTCTTGATTGGAAAGTGTTTGAACGTTTCAAGCTTCCTTATTAATTTTGCTATTTTATCGTCTAACATATATCGTAATACAACGTTTATAAATATTTGCGGTTTGTATTTGGAAAATAAAGTAGCAGAGAGAAGTTAGTTATATTGTGCGCGATATTTGTGTATAAACTAGTTTAAGTGGAATGCAATTTATTAGTTTGATGAAAAGTAACTTTTTTGTTAAAAGTTGATGTTGGTATTTATTTTATTGCCTTGTTTTTATGTATAATCATTGGCCACGATTGGAAAATGAAATAGTAAAGGGAGGTTATTATATCGCGAGTAATATTTTTATATGTGTAAGACTGGTTTAAGCGGGATGCAATTTATCAGCTTAGTGAAAAGCAATTTTTTTTTTTTTTTTTTTTTTTTGCTGAAAAGACTGTTTTTGTTACTGATATTTATTTTATTGCCTCGTTTTTTTCTGTATTTATAGTATTCTGTGTTTATGATTGGGCAAAATTTAAACAATATCGAGCGATATTTCCATAAACCTTTAAAATGAAATGTAACCAAGTTGATTAACTAAGCATACTTGTCAAAATATTAATTTTATATTTATTATTGATATATTTTATTATTTTACTTACATCCATATGTTCACGATTCAATAGGTAGAAAATAAAAAGAGAGGTTAATATATTCTCAGCAATGTATTCATACGGAATACATTTAAATCAAATGCAATTTATTAGTTTCACGAAAAGTAACTTTACTTAAAAGTCATACAGAAGAGAGATATGATTTTTTTTTTTTTTTTAATTTTATGCCACTGTGTTAATTTGATACCATGCATGTGTAAGTTTAATGTGTAGACGGGATATATACTTGTTAATCTGTACAATTTCGTAACCCAGTTTTTAAAGTCAGTGGATTCATAGTTACTGTTTTTTATTACTCGTTTTCAAATATCGTGTTGAGCCAGTTTGGACAGCATCCACAGTTTCGAATTGGTTTAATCCACACGTGGAGCATATAGGTCAAAACGTCCCAAGGGAGTCCAACTTCCGTTGACGTTATATTACGATTAGTTTCACATTTGCTTCACTTGTCGCGTAATAAAATTCCACTTTATAACAGTGTTCCATATCTCCGCCGCTTACTACCACTCAAATCCGTAAAACTTATTCAATAATTAATAATCATGTCGAAAAAGTAACAAGCAACAGGATGATCATTAGTGCAAAACCGGAAAGAACATGGAAAATATTATCTTCTGAAACTGAGCTACGTATTCTTTGGAAGTAAAAAAAAAAAAAAAACATCCAGATAACATTTGCACGTATATCAAAAAAGAAAAATTAAAATGATCAGAGATATAATCGAATTGATATTATAACGAATATAATGAGTTAAGAAAATTTTATAAATCAAAAGATTATCAGTGTTAATTAATTTTTTTGCATAATAATATTGTATGGTTGATAATAAAGTAAATTATAAAAGCAAATTTCTAAAATTGTGAACCAGCTTCATTTAATTATTTTCATAATTAATTTTATTTGACGCAAAAGAAGGATAATATTTATGCAGTAGGCTCTGCTCCTTGCATGGTAATTTGCCAACAAATAATTGGATTATATGAATATTTGTACAAATTTATATTTTTTTAGAAATATAAGTAAAATGTAGATTTGTGTTAGATTTTTTTTCCACTAAATATCATATTGAACAATGTTTTTTTTTTAATACTTTATATATTTTTGCACTTTTAAAATTTCTCATAAATATATAAACGTTTGCAGTTTACTAATAATAATATTGAATTAGTGAATTGACAAGTGACATATTGCATGTCATGGAATTCTACGTTACAAATAGTCTTTTTTATTAATTTCAAATTTTAAAAACGAAATATTCTATAACTTCCAACTTGTCACTTGTCAATTCAACAGTATATTATTAATCATTATTAATTTTTCAGTTTGTAATTGTCAATTCAATGTATATCAATTTAAATTTGTATGAAATGAATTCCAAATCGAAAACAAGATAGATATTAAAAATCTATCAATCGTAAATTCGAAGCTCCGAAAAGTTTCTCGAAACTTTAGAGAATTATTATAAACCAAAATAAAAAACTATCCTAATCCTAAGTTTAAAGAATTTTACAAATCAAAATTTCTTGAAAACATCCAACCCTTGATAAGATGGATATTTCCTAAAAAAAAAAAAGAGGAAAGAAAAAAATAAACGCGAATAAACGAGAAATCAACTTCTTTCGAACATTACTTTATCTTACTACATCATCTCTCCTCTTATCTCTCGCCATCTTATCTCTCTCCTCGTATCTATTCGAAGAATTATTCTATCCATTCACATTTCTCAAACACATTTACAACATATCTCGCGAAACTGTTCGCGACTACACGCAAGAATATACGCTGTTCCGCGGCCATTTTAAAGAACTTCCGTTTTAATTTATTCCCGGAAGCGGGCGCATCCGTGACACCGGCCAGTGCGGCGCGAGGACCAGGATCAGGAGGAGCAGCACCGCGCTTATTTCCAAGGATTACCACGTTTCTCGAGGATGGGCTGTTGCTGCTGCACGGACGAGCCATCGTCCAAGGTGGAGCCTCGGGTAAGGATTATTTTTTACGATTACGCCCGTTGAAATTTCCGCCCGGGTATTTCAATATAAAACTTCTGGTCGCGTAGCGGTGCGGTAAGTGAAACGGGTCAGGTCAACGTGTTTCGCTTTAAACTTCCCGCGTAAATTCTTGTCGCGTAATTGTGGAAGAGAGAAAAGTAATTATTCGTGGACACGTGTGTACGTAATACGTATACGTTTTAATTATCGTTTGTATGCGCGTTGATGATAAATTATTCCAATATTTGGATGTTCGACGTACGTTTAACTTATATAATAAATATTATGGATGTATGCATAATACATACGTATAATAGTATAGTTGATTTATCACTCGTAGAAAGTTCATTTTTTTCTTTTTTTATTCAGTAGTTGGATTGATGAAATTATGCTTTACAATAATCGTTAGAAATGAGAATTAAATAAAAGAATAGATATTTTAAAGTCGCGTGGAATTATAGTGGACATTCGTTTTTTGAAATCATGCCTTTTGATTCATAAAGGTATCATCTTACTTAAAAAAACAATTCATGAATCTATAAGTAAAATATTTGAGATATTGTTTCTTGTATATTTAATCACTTTGATAATAAAAAATTTCTTAATTTAAATTAAATTTTCAAATTGACCCACAATTAAATGGGATTACACCACTTCGATTCTCAATTTTATTATTTTGTTAGTGTATTATTGCGATCAATAACAATTATATCTTTATGAACAAACAAAATCTTGTTATAGAAGATTAAATAACAATATATCTTTCTTTTCTCGAATTCTTGAATTATAAATATAAAATGAATGAATTATAGATAAAAAGCAATTCGGATAGCGAATGTCAGAATTAGCATACTTGTGCACTACACGTTAACACTTTCTTACGACGGTAAATGCAGATAAATGGTTTAATTATAATTGTTTGTTTCTCGTATTCCAAAATGTAACTGAGCAAGGGGTGGTTTTAAACTAGTAATCACTAGCGTGGATGGAAACCGTGTATTCACAGTAACAGATGAAACTGTTGTTTTTGTACTTACGTATTCTCAATTAGAGAACTGTACCGTTGATGTACAGGATGGTATATAAATAACGAGATGACTAAAGTTCAAGTTTTAGTATGAAAAATCTCGATTCTCTTGAAACATGAACGGAATAAATATTGGATATTTTGATCGATTTAGTAACGTAGAAATAAATAAACACCCGATAATGACAGAATGTTCTCGTTATAGTGGCAATTACTGTTCTCTGTGATTATACTGTTACACTAACGAGAAATGCAGAAGCAATAATTATCTTTCGTACTTATATTGTAATTAGCAATTAAACAAACAATGAATTGTAAAACAGCAAACTGATAAATAACTATTATCTTGTTGATTATCTTGGTGATTATTTTATTATCGGTGCATAGAAATTACGGAGAAAATAATTGATTGAAATGTTGAATGAACACAAATAACACATTGCTATACTAAAATATTTTTCGTTGATACTAGTAAATGTATAAACATCATCCATAAGATAAATTTTCAAATGGATATTTTAGAATAGTGAAAGGATTAAATACTTATAACGAATTATTATTCTAATAATGACAATGTTTTTAGGAAGTTTCCTAAAAACTAATATAATGAAAATAAATTTAATAAAACTTATTTTTCAAATTTTTTTAAATCATAAGAAATTTAATTTTACGTAGAAATACTTATACCTAAATCTTTATATAAACTTATATAAAAAATAACAGAGATTTTTCTAACAAGATTTTGAAAATTAAATTAAACATCAATTTAAAAAAAATAAATTAAACAATTCATAAATCACACTAAAAGTTATTCAAAATAAGGATAAAATATTCCAATATTGAAAATATGTCAATATTTAAATATAAAATATTTAATTTTTTGTCCTATATAAAAGTCCATACGAATCCATAAAATTAAATATACAGAATTTTCTCCCCTATCTAATAACTAATAATTAATATTCGTAATTTATGAAATTTTTATTTATGTAATATTAATATTACAAAATTTCGTTTTTCATCATCTCGTATATTATATATTATTTCACATAATAATAAAATTTTCATTCGAAAGAGAAGGATTCAGAGAGGGAAAAAAGGGGTGGCTTGATGAAGTTTATAATTTTGTTGTTTGAGAAATTTACATAAAAAACACGCGTATTAGCTTCTCATGGCCGTTAAAGATTAACATATAGTATTGAACGAGTTTCTAGGTCGCCATTCTTTAGATAAACTTTCATTATGAAATTTCATGGTTTCCCTGTAAAGGCAAAATTAAAGGGATAACGTTTAAAAAAACATTAATTTCACAGGATTAAAATATTTGAAAACGTAGAAAATAACATTTTTTCACATTGTTCCAATAAATGTCAATTTTTATCGCTCTATTCAAAAAATCATATTTTTCTTTTTCAAACAACAGTAATATTTTTTATCCCATATTTTATTATCTTATATTTTCAGAAAAACAGACAGATATCGAATAATTGATAAGCTCTAAAAGATTTGTTTTTTGTAACAATACACATTACCAACATATTATCTGATAATTGTCAAAACAATGTCAACGTATCAATAAATATGCATACAATAGAATATATTTATATTCTATTTCATATTTAATATCAATATTTACTATTATTAAACTCGTAATTAATATTGTTTCTTTAATATTCTAATATCTATAAAATTATATCTTTAATTTTCTAATATTGTTTGTAATCTTCAAAATCTCATGTCAGTTTTATCACAGACAAGATTGAATAGATCTATCGTCCAATAAATCTTTATGTCATATATCCTATTATTAATTTTAAAATCATATCCAACATTATCGATTCAGAATATTATGAGACAACAATGTTTATAAGAAATTGAAATTAAATAATATATAACTCTTTTTGTTATAAAAATTATAATTACAATCGATTTATATAATTGAAATTTATCGCTAAATATTGTCATTTATAAATATTGTTATTTTTACATCGGAGTTTCGCGCAAGTGATACATTGCTCAGTTTCCTTTTATATATATTTTTCTATTTTTAGAAAGAAACAGAAGATATTTCAGTTAATGTAAAAGAAAATGCTAACTTGAAATTTTAGATTTTGTAAATCGTTTCTTTTAATCTAAAGTTTCTTGAAAATTTTACCTTGCTACGTCTAAATCACAAACAAAGAATATTCAGATACATCTACTATATATTGAGAAATGTATAGCTGTATTTAATAAAACAACATTCATTTTTATATATTCCTTACGTTTCTATGTATAAAAAAATAAATAGCAGCAGGATATACTGCCGATGAAACTGTATAATTTTTATTTGAAACATTTTTTAATATTCCCAAAAACAAGCGTGATGCATTAGATAATACTATTCGGACACTCGATAAATTGTATTATGCAATCGTTTATTAAAAACAATCGAGATATTCCAAATAATACGAATACACTGTACCAATTCAAAAACTAAAAAAAATCATAAAAAATACACTAAAAATGGCCATGATAGTTTCCATGATAGAAGATAAAAAGAAGTAAGAAGTGGAAGAAGTAAAAATCTAGATTTATGTAAGTTGTGAAAAAAAAGTGTCGCTAAGAAGAATGGTAAAAAATTATATATAAATTATTTATTTATATATATAGTAGGAAGAGTAGGAAGACGATAGATATGTAATAAATGTGTAAAAACTCTTTTTAAGTTATGTTTTCCTAATAGAAAATTGAATTTTTGGCCAAAAGTATCGATCTTTTGTTCGAACATTTGGAAATTTCCAAGAACTTGACGTCATTTCTAAGAAATTTAAAAATTCTCGGAACTCGACGTCATTTCCAAGAAATTTAGGAATTCCGAAAATTTGATGTCATTTCTTGGAAAAATTTTTCGATCGACCTCTTATCGTATCATGTTCTCCTAATACAAAGTCTTTTTGGGCAGAAATTTTGCTATCGCTCGACGATTTTCAAACTTATTCTTTTTTCTTAAATATCTCCTTTGTTTTTTAAGATATTAAAAAATGCTTGAAATAAAAGTTGAATGGTTTCGAAAGGGCTACATTTTGGCGCCTTGAATTTTTTCGTAGGTGCACTCGTAAAAAGTTATCGAGCATAACTTTATCTGTTTAAATAGCATCGTGTATTTTTTAATACCCCATTCTAAGCATTTTGGCGTTTTGTATAAAAATATATAGGACCATTTATAGTAAAAAACCATTAGTTTAAAAGATATTTGATAAAATTTAATTATTATTTAAACTACAAGTTTTTGTCTGGTATGGCTTAATAATTTTTTATAGAGAATGCTAAGATACATCCACTGATGTATTAAAAAATGTGTAGTTATATTTTATAAGACAACATTCATTTTTATATATCCCTCACATTTCTATGTATAAGAAAATAAGTAGACCTTTTTGAAACCGTTTAACTTTTATTCTAAAAACTTTTTAATAATCAAACAAATTTTCAGTGTCACAATGGACAATAGTTATAAAGAAATGTAAGTGGATGATTAGTAGATGTATTTTTAAAATTGAGAAAACTATCGAAGAATACTTAATACCGTAGAAAACAGTAGCTTTAAAAAGGTAAGTACATAAATTATATACTTTTATCATTTTATTTCTTAATCCTAAATATTCCTGTGATCCTACTCCTATTATCCATATTTCTCTATCCTGAATATTCCTGTGTTTCTATACTCCTGTTATTTATATTTTTCCATCCTGAATATTCCTATGTTCCTATTCTCCTATTATCCGTATTTTTCGATCCTAAATATTCCTGTATTCTTATATTCCTATTATCCATATTTCTTAATCCTGAATATTCCTGTATTCCTATACTCCTATTTCTCCATTCTGAATATTCTTGTATTCCTATGCTCCTATTATCCATATTCCTTAATCCTGTATATTTCCGTGTTCCTATATTCCTTATCCCTTTAGAATTAAGGAAACTGTTGAAAAACAATTAATTAAGCAGCTGTTAAAAGGTAAGTAATAAAAGGTAAGTAGAGGTAAGTATTTTACAAATTTTGAAAATTTTCTAAAATTTTTGTAGATAAACAAATCGATGTACATTTAATGTACATTTTTCTAATAGAAAATTTTTTAAATTTTTTGACTTTTTTATAAAAAAATACAATTCAATAAGGAAATTATATAATCTTTGTTACATACATGGCCATTACCTTATATGAACTTCATACTCACCTTTTATGTATTTATCTTGCTCTAATGTTTCCAGGAATCATTTTTTAATAATATACTTAAATCTAAAGGAAGGAATGTAGGGTTAGGAGTAAATATTTTTAAAAATAGAACGTATTTAATTATTGAAAAATAACGTTTATTGAATATAATTTAAAATTAATGTTACATATTTTTTAATTAAATATTGATTTAGTTATTTGTACTTATAGATTATTTGTACTTATATATAAGTTACAAAATATTCATTCGAATTTTTGGCCAAAACATTGGATATATTGTTCGACCGCTTGGACATTTCCGAGAATCTGACGTCAGTTCCAAGAAATTTAAAAATTCCAAGAATTTGACGTCAGTTCCAAGAACCGTAGGTACACCGAGAAATTGACATCATTTCCAAGAATTTCAGAGATTCCCAGAATTTGATGCCATTTCTTGGAAAACTTTTTCGAACGACCTCCTATCATATCATGTTCTCCTAATACAAAATCGCATTTTTGGACAAACATTTTTCTTCAATCCCGGGAATTTCGTTATTCATTCTTTTTGTTAAATATCTCTTTTATTATTAACAATATCGAAAAAAGTTTCGAATAAAAGTTGAATGCTTTCGAAAGGGCTATAATCTGGTGCCCTCATTTTTTTCGTAGGTGGACTCGTAAAAAACTTTTAAAGCTCAACTTTATTTTTTTAAATGGCGTCGTGTACTTTTTATAGCATCTGTCGATGTACCATAGTATCTTCTATAAAAAAGTACTAAGACACTTTTTGCAAAAAACCATTAGTTAAAAAGATATTTTCAGATTTAATTAATTTAATTAAATTTGTTTATCTCGTAAACTGTAGGTTTTTTACTATATATGGCTTAATACTTTTTTATAGAGAATGCCAGGAGGCACCAATTGGTGTATTAAAAAATGTATAGTTTCATTTAAAAAAACAACGTTCCTTTTTATAAATCCGTTACGCTTCTACTTATAAAAAAATAAATCACATCATAATGTTCCTCCCTCGAAATCACGTAACTTTTATTCGAAACATTTTTTCATATCTCCAAAAACAAGCGAGATACACGTCATTTTTTGGAAAACTTTTTCGAACGACCTCCTATCATATCATGTTCTCCTAATACAAAATCGCATTTTTGGACAAACATTTTTCTTCAATCCCGGGAATTTCGTCATTCATCCTTTTTGTTAAATATCTCTTTTATTATTAACAATATCGAAAAAAGTTTCGAATAAAAGTTGAATGCTTTCGAAAGGGCTATAATCTGGTGCCCTCATTTTTTTCGTAGGTGGACTCGTAAAAAACTTTTAAAGCTCAACTTTATTTTTTTAAATGGCGTCGTGTACTTTTTATAGCATCTGTCGATGTACCATAGTATCTTCTATAAAAAAGTACTAAGACACTTTTTGCAAAAAACCATTAGTTAAAAAGATATTTTCAGATTTAATTAATTTAATTAAATTTGTTTATCTCGTAAACTGTAGGTTTTTTACTATATATGGCTTAATACTTTTTTATAGAGAATGCCAGGAGGCACCAATTGGTGTATTAAAAAATGTATAGTTTCATTTAAAAAAACAACGTTCCTTTTTATAAATCCGTTACGCTTCTACTTATAAAAAAATAAATCACATCATAATGTTCCTCCCTCGAAATCACGTAACTTTTATTCGAAACATTTTTTCATATCTCCAAAAACAAGCGAGATACACGTCATTTTTTGGAAAACTTTTTCGAACGACCTCCTATCATATCATGTTCTCCTAATACAAAATCGCATTTTTGGACAAACATTTTTCTTCAATCCCGGGAATTTCGTCATTCATCCTTTTTGTTAAATATCTCTTTTATTATTAACAATATCGAAAAAAGTTTCGAATAAAAGTTGAATGCTTTCGAAAGGGCTATAATCTGGTGCCCTCATTTTTTTCGTAGGTGGACTCGTAAAAAACTTTTAAAGCTCAACTTTATTTTTTTAAATGGCGTCGTGTACTTTTTATAGCATCTGTCGATGTACCATAGTATCTTCTATAAAAAAGTACTAAGACACTTTTTGCAAAAAACCATTAGTTAAAAAGATATTTTCAGATTTAATTAATTTAATTAAATTTGTTTATCTCGTAAACTGTAGGTTTTTTACTATATATGGCTTAATACTTTTTTATAGAGAATGCCAGGAGGCACCAATTGGTGTATTAAAAAATGTATAGTTTCATTTAAAAAAACAACGTTCCTTTTTATAAATCGGTTACGCTTCTACTTATAAAAAAATAAATCACATCATAATGTTCCTCCCTCGAAATCACGTAACTTTTATTCGAAACATTTTTTCATATCTCCAAAAACAAGCGAGATACACGTCATTTTTTGGAAAACTTTTTCGAACGACCTCCTATCATATCATGTTCTCCTATTACAAAATCGCATTTTTGGACAATTTTTCTTCAATCCCGGGAATTTCGTTATTCATCCTTTTTGTTAAATATCTCTTTTATTATTAACAATATCGAAAAAAGTTTCGAATAAAAGTTGAATGCTTTCGAAAGGGCTATAATCTGGTGCCCTCATTTTTTTCGTAGGTGGACTCGTAAAAAACTTTTAAAGCTCAACTTTATTTTTTTAAATGGCGTCGTGTACTTTTTATAGCATCTGTCGATGTACCATAGTATCTTCTATAAAAAAGTACTAAGACACTTTTTGCAAAAAACCATTAGTTAAAAAGATATTTTCAGATTTAATTAATTTAATTAAATTTGTTTATCTCGTAAACTGTAGGTTTTTTACTATATATGGCTTAATACTTTTTTATAGAGAATGCCAGGAGGCACCAATTGGTGTATTAAAAAATGTATAGTTTCATTTAAAAAAACAACGTTCCTTTTTATAAATCCGTTACGCTTCTACTTATAAAAAAATAAATCACATCATAATGTTCCTCCCTCGAAATCACGTAACTTTTATTCGAAACATTTTTTCATATCTCCAAAAACAAGCGAGATACACGTCATTTTTTGGAAAACTTTTTCGAACGACCTCCTATCATATCATGTTCTCCTAATACAAAATCGCATTTTTGGACAAACATTTTTCTTCAATCCCGGGAATTTCGTCATTCATCCTTTTTGTTAAATATCTCTTTTATTATTAACAATATCGAAAAAAGTTTCGAATAAAAGTTGAATGCTTTCGAAAGGGCTATAATCTGGTGCCCTCATTTTTTTCGTAGGTGGACTCGTAAAAAACTTTTAAAGCTCAACTTTATTTTTTTAAATGGCGTCGTGTACTTTTTATAGCATCTGTCGATGTACCATAGTATCTTCTATAAAAAAGTACTAAGACACTTTTTGCAAAAAACCATTAGTTAAAAAGATATTTTCAGATTTAATTAATTTAATTAAATTTGTTTATCTCGTAAACTGTAGGTTTTTTACTATATATGGCTTAATACTTTTTTATAGAGAATGCCAGGAGGCACCAATTGGTGTATTAAAAAATGTATAGTTTCATTTAAAAAAACAACGTTCCTTTTTATAAATCCGTTACGCTTCTACTTATAAAAAAATAAATCACATCATAATGTTCCTCCCTCGAAATCACGTAACTTTTATTCGAAACATTTTTTCATATCTCCAAAAACAAGCGAGATACACGTCATTTTTTGGAAAACTTTTTCGAACGACCTCCTATCATATCATGTTCTCCTAATACAAAATCGCATTTTTGGACAACATTTTTCTTCAATCCCGGGAATTTCGTCATTCATTCTTTTTGTTAAATATCTCCTTTATTATTAACAATATCGAAAAAAGTTTCGAATAAAAGTTGAATGCTTTCGAAAGGGCTATAATCTGGTGCCCTCATTTTTTTCGTAGGTGGACTCGTAAAAAACTTTTAAAGCTCAACTTTATTTTTTTAAATGGCGTCGTGTACTTTTTATAGCATCTGTCGATGTACCATAGTATCTTCTATAAAAAAGTACTAAGACACTTTTTGCAAAAAACCATTAGTTAAAAAGATATTTTCAGATTTAATTAATTTAATTAAATTTGTTTATCTCGTAAACTGTAGGTTTTTTACTATATATGGCTTAATACTTTTTTATAGAGAATGCCAGGAGGCACCAATTGGTGTATTAAAAAATGTATAGTTTCATTTAAAAAAACAACGTTCCTTTTTATAAATCCGTTACGCTTCTACTTATAAAAAAATAAATCACATCATAATGTTCCTCCCTCGAAATCACGTAACTTTTATTCGAAACATTTTTTCATATCTCCAAAAACAAGCGAGATACACGTCATTTTTTGGAAAACTTTTTCGAACGACCTCCTATCATATCATGTTCTCCTAATACAAAATCGCATTTTTGGACAAACATTTTTCTTCAATCCCGGGAATTTCGTCATTCATCCTTTTTGTTAAATATCTCTTTTATTATTAACAATATCGAAAAAAGTTTCGAATAAAAGTTGAATGCTTTCGAAAGGGCTATAATCTGGTGCCCTCATTTTTTTCGTAGGTGGACTCGTAAAAAACTTTTAAAGCTCAACTTTATTTTTTTAAATGGCGTCGTGTACTTTTTATAGCATCTGTCGATGTACCATAGCTTCTTCTATAAAAAAGTACTAAGACACTTTTTGCAAAAAACCATTAGTTAAAAAGATATTTTCAGATTTAATTAATTTAATTAAATTTGTTTATCTCGTAAACTGTAGGTTTTTTACTATATATGGCTTAATACTTTTTTATAAAGAATGCCAGGAGGCACCAACTGGTGTATTAAAAAATGTATAGTTTCATTTAAAAAAACAACGTTCCTTTTTATAAATCCGTTACGCTTCTACTTATAAAAAAATAAATCACATCATAATGTTCCTCCCTCGAAATCACGTAACTTTTATTCGAAACATTTTTTCATATCTCCAAAAACAAGCGAGATACACGTCATTTTTTGGAAAACTTTTTCGAACGACCTCCTATCATATCATGTTCTCCTAATACAAAATCGCATTTTTGGACAAACATTTTTCTTCAATCCCGGGAATTTCGTCATTCATCCTTTTTGTTAAATATCTCTTTTATTATTAACAATATCGAAAAAAGTTTCGAATAAAAGTTGAATGCTTTCGAAAGGGCTATAATCTGGTGCCCTCATTTTTTTCGTAGGTGGACTCGTAAAAAACTTTTAAAGCTCAACTTTATTTTTTTAAATGGCGTCGTGTACTTTTTATAGCATCTGTCGATGTACCATAGTATCTTCTATAAAAAAGTACTAAGACACTTTTTGCAAAAAACCATTAGTTAAAAAGATATTTTCAGATTTAATTAATTTAATTAAATTTGTTTATCTCGTAAACTGTAGGTTTTTTACTATATATGGCTTAATACTTTTTTATAGAGAATGCCAGGAGGCACCAATTGGTGTATTAAAAAATGTATAGTTTCATTTAAAAAAACAACGTTCCTTTTTATAAATCCGTTACGCTTCTACTTATAAAAAAATAAATCACATCATAATGTTCCTCCCTCGAAATCACGTAACTTTTATTCGAAACATTTTTTCATATCTCCAAAAACAAGCGAGATACACGTCATTTTTTGGAAAACTTTTTCGAACGACCTCCTATCATATCATGTTCTCCTAATACAAAATCGCATTTTTGGACAAACATTTTTCTTCAATCCCGGGAATTTCGTCATTCATCCTTTTTGTTAAATATCTCTTTTATTATTAACAATATCGAAAAAAGTTTCGAATAAAAGTTGAATGCTTTCGAAAGGGCTATAATCTGGTGCCCTCATTTTTTTCGTAGGTGGACTCGTAAAAAACTTTTAAAGCTCAACTTTATTTTTTTAAATGGCGTCGTGTACTTTTTATAGCATCTGTCGATGTACCATAGTATCTTCTATAAAAAAGTACTAAGACACTTTTTGCAAAAAACCATTAGTTAAAAAGATATTTTCAGATTTAATTAATTTAATTAAATTTGTTTATCTCGTAAACTGTAGGTTTTTTACTATATATGGCTTAATACTTTT
Source organism: Apis florea (assembly GCF_048593485.1). Classification (NCBI taxonomy): domain Eukaryota; kingdom Metazoa; phylum Arthropoda; class Insecta; order Hymenoptera; family Apidae; genus Apis; species Apis florea. Next base: position 210,979 of record NW_028256803.1, read on the forward strand.
TTATAGAGAATGCCAGGAGGCACCAATTGGTGTATTAAAAAATGTATAGTTTCATTTAAAAAAACAACGTTCCTTTTTATAAATCCGTTACGCTTCTACTTATAAAAAAATAAATCACATCATAATGTTCCTCCCTCGAAATCACGTAACTTTTATTCGAAACATTTTTTCATATCTCCAAAAACAAGCGAGATACACGTCATTTTTTGGAAAACTTTTTCGAACGACCTCCTATCATATCATGTTCTCCTAATACAAAATCGCATTTTTGGACAAACATTTTTCTTCAATCCCGGGAATTTCGTCATTCATCCTTTTTGTTAAATATCTCTTTTATTATTAACAATATCGAAAAAAGTTTCGAATAAAAGTTGAATGCTTTCGAAAGGGCTATAATCTGGTGCCCTCATTTTTTTCGTAGGTGGACTCGTAAAAAACTTTTAAAGCTCAACTTTATTTTTTTAAATGGCGTCGTGTACTTTTTATAGCATCTGTCGATGTACCATAGTATCTTCTATAAAAAAGTACTAAGACACTTTTTGCAAAAAACCATTAGTTAAAAAGATATTTTCAGATTTAATTAATTTAATTAAATTTGTTTATCTCGTAAACTGTAGGTTTTTTACTATATATGGCTTAATACTTTTTTATAGAGAATGCCAGGAGGCACCAATTGGTGTATTAAAAAATGTATAGTTTCATTTAAAAAAACAACGTTCCTTTTTATAAATCCGTTACGCTTCTACTTATAAAAAAATAAATCACATCATAATGTTCCTCCCTCGAAATCACGTAACTTTTATTCGAAACATTTTTTCATATCTCCAAAAACAAGCGAGATACACGTCATTTTTTGGAAAACTTTTTCGAACGACCTCCTATCATATCATGTTCTCCTAATACAAAATCGCATTTTTGGACAAACATTTTTCTTCAATCCCGGGAATTTCGTCATTCATCCTTTTTGTTAAATATCTCTTTTATTATTAACAATATCGAAAAAAGTTTCGAATAAAAGTTGAATGCTTTCGAAAGGGCTATAATCTGGTGCCCTCATTTTTTTCGTAGGTGGACTCGTAAAAAACTTTTAAAGCTCAACTTTATTTTTTTAAATGGCGTCGTGTACTTTTTATAGCATCTGTCGATGTACCATAGTATCTTCTATAAAAAAGTACTAAGACACTTTTTGCAAAAAACCATTAGTTAAAAAGATATTTTCAGATTTAATTAATTTAATTAAATTTGTTTATCTCGTAAACTGTAGGTTTTTTACTATATATGGCTTAATACTTTTTTATAGAGAATGCCAGGAGGCACCAATTGGTGTATTAAAAAATGTATAGTTTCATTTAAAAAAACAACGTTCCTTTTTATAAATCCGTTACGCTTCTACTTATAAAAAAATAAATCACATCATAATGTTCCTCCCTCGAAATCACGTAACTTTTATTCGAAACATTTTTTCATATCTCCAAAAACAAGCGAGATACACGTCATTTTTTGGAAAACTTTTTCGAACGACCTCCTATCATATCATGTTCTCCTAATACAAAATCGCATTTTTGGACAAACATTTTTCTTCAATCCCGGGAATTTCGTCATTCATCCTTTTTGTTAAATATCTCTTTTATTATTAACAATATCGAAAAAAGTTTCGAATAAAAGTTGAATGCTTTCGAAAGGGCTATAATCTGGTGCCCTCATTTTTTTCGTAGGTGGACTCGTAAAAAACTTTTAAAGCTCAACTTTATTTTTTTAAATGGCGTCGTGTACTTTTTATAGCATCTGTCGATGTACCATAGTATCTTCTATAAAAAAGTACTAAGACACTTTTTGCAAAAAACCATTAGTTAAAAAGATATTTTCAGATTTAATTAATTTAATTAAATTTGTTTATCTCGTAAACTGTAGGTTTTTTACTATATATGGCTTAATACTTTTTTATAGAGAATGCCAGGAGGCACCAATTGGTGTATTAAAAAATGTATAGTTTCATTTAAAAAAACAACGTTCCTTTTTATAAATCCGTTACGCTTCTACTTATAAAAAAATAAATCACATCATAATGTTCCTCCCTCGAAATCACGTAACTTTTATTCGAAACATTTTTTCATATCTCCAAAAACAAGCGAGATACACGTCATTTTTTGGAAAACTTTTTCGAACGACCTCCTATCATATCATGTTCTCCTAATACAAAATCGCATTTTTGGACAAACATTTTTCTTCAATCCCGGGAATTTCGTCATTCATCCTTTTTGTTAAATATCTCTTTTATTATTAACAATATCGAAAAAAGTTTCGAATAAAAGTTGAATGCTTTCGAAAGGGCTATAATCTGGTGCCCTCATTTTTTTCGTAGGTGGACTCGTAAAAAACTTTTAAAGCTCAACTTTATTTTTTTAAATGGCGTCGTGTACTTTTTATAGCATCTGTCGATGTACCATAGTATCTTCTATAAAAAAGTACTAAGACACTTTTTGCAAAAAACCATTAGTTAAAAAGATATTTTCAGATTTAATTAATTTAATTAAATTTGTTTATCTCGTAAACTGTAGGTTTTTTACTATATATGGCTTAATACTTTTTTATAGAGAATGCCAGGAGGCACCAATTGGTGTATTAAAAAATGTATAGTTTCATTTAAAAAAACAACGTTCCTTTTTATAAATCCGTTACGCTTCTACTTATAAAAAAATAAATCACATCATAATGTTCCTCCCTCGAAATCACGTAACTTTTATTCGAAACATTTTTTCATATCTCCAAAAACAAGCGAGATACACGTCATTTTTTGGAAAACTTTTTCGAACGACCTCCTATCATATCATGTTCTCCTAATACAAAATCGCATTTTTGGACAAACATTTTTCTTCAATCCCGGGAATTTCGTCATTCATCCTTTTTGTTAAATATCTCTTTTATTATTAACAATATCGAAAAAAGTTTCGAATAAAAGTTGAATGCTTTCGAAAGGGCTATAATCTGGTGCCCTCATTTTTTTCGTAGGTGGACTCGTAAAAAACTTTTAAAGCTCAACTTTATTTTTTTAAATGGCGTCGTGTACTTTTTATAGCATCTGTCGATGTACCATAGTATCTTCTATAAAAAAGTACTAAGACACTTTTTGCAAAAAACCATTAGTTAAAAAGATATTTTCAGATTTAATTAATTTAATTAAATTTGTTTATCTCGTAAACTGTAGGTTTTTTACTATATATGGCTTAATACTTTTTTATAGAGAATGCCAGGAGGCACCAATTGGTGTATTAAAAAATGTATAGTTTCATTTAAAAAAACAACGTTCCTTTTTATAAATCCGTTACGCTTCTACTTATAAAAAAATAAATCACATCATAATGTTCCTCCCTCGAAATCACGTAACTTTTATTCGAAACATTTTTTCATATCTCCAAAAACAAGCGAGATACACGTCATTTTTTGGAAAACTTTTTCGAACGACCTCCTATCATATCATGTTCTCCTAATACAAAATCGCATTTTTGGACAAACATTTTTCTTCAATCCCGGGAATTTCGTCATTCATCCTTTTTGTTAAATATCTCTTTTATTATTAACAATATCGAAAAAAGTTTCGAATAAAAGTTGAATGCTTTCGAAAGGGCTATAATCTGGTGCCCTCATTTTTTTCGTAGGTGGACTCGTAAAAAACTTTTAAAGCTCAACTTTATTTTTTTAAATGGCGTCGTGTACTTTTTATAGCATCTGTCGATGTACCATAGTATCTTCTATAAAAAAGTACTAAGACACTTTTTGCAAAAAACCATTAGTTAAAAAGATATTTTCAGATTTAATTAATTTAATTAAATTTGTTTATCTCGTAAACTGTAGGTTTTTTACTATATATGGCTTAATACTTTTTTATAGAGAATGCCAGGAGGCACCAATTGGTGTATTAAAAAATGTATAGTTTCATTTAAAAAAACAACGTTCCTTTTTATAAATCCGTTACGCTTCTACTTATAAAAAAATAAATCACATCATAATGTTCCTCCCTCGAAATCACGTAACTTTTATTCGAAACATTTTTTCATATCTCCAAAAACAAGCGAGATACACGTCATTTTTTGGAAAACTTTTTCGAACGACCTCCTATCATATCATGTTCTCCTAATACAAAATCGCATTTTTGGACAAACATTTTTCTTCAATCCCGGGAATTTCGTCATTCATCCTTTTTGTTAAATATCTCTTTTATTATTAACAATATCGAAAAAAGTTTCGAATAAAAGTTGAATGCTTTCGAAAGGGCTATAATCTGGTGCCCTCATTTTTTTCGTAGGTGGACTCGTAAAAAACTTTTAAAGCTCAACTTTATTTTTTTAAATGGCGTCGTGTACTTTTTATAGCATCTGTCGATGTACCATAGCTATCTTCTATAAAAAAGTACTAAGACACTTTTTGCAAAAAACCATTAGTTAAAAAGATATTTTCAGATTTAATTAATTTAATTAAATTTGTTTATCTCGTAAACTGTAGGTTTTTTACTATATATGGCTTAATACTTTTTTATAGAGAATGCCAGGAGGCACCAATTGGTGTATTAAAAAATGTATAGTTTCATTTAAAAAAACAACGTTCCTTTTTATAAATCCGTTACGCTTCTACTTATAAAAAAATAAATCACATCATAATGTTCCTCCCTCGAAATCACGTAACTTTTATTCGAAACATTTTTTCATATCTCCAAAAACAAGCGAGATACACGTCATTTTTTGGAAAACTTTTTCGAACGACCTCCTATCATATCATGTTCTCCTAATACAAAATCGCATTTTTGGACAAACATTTTTCTTCAATCCCGGGAATTTCGTCATTCATCCTTTTTGTTAAATATCTCTTTTATTATTAACAATATCGAAAAAAGTTTCGAATAAAAGTTGAATGCTTTCGAAAGGGCTATAATCTGGTGCCCTCATTTTTTTCGTAGGTGGACTCGTAAAAAACTTTTAAAGCTCAACTTTATTTTTTTAAATGGCGTCGTGTACTTTTTATAGCATCTGTCGATGTACCATAGTATCTTCTATAAAAAAGTACTAAGACACTTTTTGCAAAAAACCATTAGTTAAAAAGATATTTTCAGATTTAATTAATTTAATTAAATTTGTTTATCTCGTAAACTGTAGGTTTTTTACTATATATGGCTTAATACTTTTTTATAGAGAATGCCAGGAGGCACCAATTGGTGTATTAAAAAATGTATAGTTTCATTTAAAAAAACAACGTTCCTTTTTATAAATCCGTTACGCTTCTACTTATAAAAAAATAAATCACATCATAATGTTCCTCCCTCGAAATCACGTAACTTTTATTCGAAACATTTTTTCATATCTCCAAAAACAAGCGAGATACACGTCATTTTTTGGAAAACTTTTTCGAACGACCTCCTATCATATCATGTTCTCCTAATACAAAATCGCATTTTTGGACAAACATTTTTCTTCAATCCCGGGAATTTCGTCATTCATCCTTTTTGTTAAATATCTCTTTTATTATTAACAATATCGAAAAAAGTTTCGAATAAAAGTTGAATGCTTTCGAAAGGGCTATAATCTGGTGCCCTCATTTTTTTCGTAGGTGGACTCGTAAAAAACTTTTAAAGCTCAACTTTATTTTTTTAAATGGCGTCGTGTAC
>NW_028256804.1:0-4541 GCF_048593485.1 Apis florea
GGTTAGTTTTGATTTTTTAAAATTTCGAAGTATTTAAACCTCTGTATCTTATCTTCTAGTAGGCGTATTTAGGATTTTTTTGGCTCATTTCAAGCGCGAACCTCTCCTCTTTCGACTCGTTTTATTCCGGTTTTTCGGAGAGAAACGGTTCCGACGCTATATTCAAAATAGTGGAAGAGTATTTTTGATTTTTAAAATTTCGGAAAATTTAAACCGCTGTATCTTATCTTCTGGTAGGCGTATTTAGGATTTTTTTGGCTCATTTCAAGCGCGGAACTCTCAACTTTCGACACATTTCATTCGGGTTTTTCGGAGAGAAACGGTTCAGACGCAATTTTCAAATTAGTGGAAGGGTATTTCTGATTTTTTAAACTTTCGAAGTTTTTAAACCTTGAATTTTATTTTCTAGTAGGCGTATTTAGGATTTTTTGGCTCCATACAAGTGCGAAACTCTCCTCTTTCGAATCCTTTCATTCGGGTTTTTCGGAGAGAAACGGTTCAGACGCAATATTCAAATTAGTGGAAGGGTATTTCTGATTTTTTAAACTTTCGAAGTTTTTAAACCGCAGTATCTTATCTTCTAGTAGACGTATTTAGGATTTTTTTGGCTCATTTCAATCGCTAAACTCTCCTCTCTCGTCTGGTTTAATTCGGGTGTTTCGGAGAGAAACGGTTCAGACGCTATATTCTAAATAGTGGAAGGGTATTTTTGATTTTTTAAAATTTCGAAGTTTTTAAACCGCTGTATCTTATCTTCTAGAAGGCGTATTTAGGATTTTTTTGACTCCTTACAAGCGCGAAACTCTCCTCTTTCGAATCATTTCATTCGGGTTTTTCTGAGAGAAACGGTTCAGACGCTATATTCAAAAGAATGAAAGGGTATTTTTGATTTTTTAAAATTTCGGAATATTTAAACCGCTGTATCTTCTCTTCTAGTAGGCGTATCTAGGATTTTTATGGCTCATTTCAAGCGCGAAACTCTCCTCTTTCGACTAATTTCATTCGGGTTTTTCGGAGAGAAACGGTTCAGACGCTATATTCATACTAGTGGATGGGTATTTTAATTTTTAAATTTCGAAGTTTTTAAACCGCTGTATCTTATCTTCTAGTAGGCGTATTTAGGATTTTTTTGACACCATAAAAGCGCGAAACACTCCGCTTTCGATTCATTTCATTCGTGTTCTCCGGAGAGAAACGGTTAAGACGCTATATTCAAATTAGTGGAAGGGTATTTTTGATTTTTTAAAATTTCGTTATTTCTAAACCGGTTTATCTTATCTTCCAGTAGTCGTGTTTAGGATTTTTTCGGCTTATTTCAAGCGCGAAACTCTCCTCTTTCGACTGATTTCATTTGGGTTTTTCGGAGAGAAACGGTTCAGTCGCTATATTTAGAAAAGTGGAAGAGTATTTTTGATTTTCTAAAATTTCGGAGTATTTAAACCGCTGTATCTTATCTTTTAGTATGCGTATTTAGGATTTTTTTGTCTCCCTACAAGCGCGAAACCCTCCTCTTTCGAATCATTTCATTCGGGTTTTTCGGAGAGAAACGGTTCAGACGCTATTTCAAAATAGTGGAAGAGTATCTTTGATTTTTTAAAATTTCGTTATTTCTAAACCGGTGTATCTTATCTTCTAGTAGGCGTGTTTAGGATTTTTTTGGCTTATTTCAAGCGCGACGCTCTCCTCTTTCGACAGATTTCATTCGGTTTTTTCGGAAAGAAACGGTTCAGACGCTATATTCAAAATAATGGAAGGGTATTTTTGATTTTTTAAAATTTCGGATTTTTTAAACCGCTGAATCTTATCTTCTCGTAGGCGTGATTAGGATTTTTTTAGCTCCTTACAAGCGCGAAGCTATCCTCTTTCGATTGATATCATTCGGGTTTTTCGGAGAGTAGCGGTTCAGACGCTATATTCAAAATAATGGAAGGGTATTTTTGATTTTTTAAAATTTCGGATTTTTTAAACCGCTGTATCTTATCTTCTAGTAGGCGTGATTAGGATTTGTTTAGCTCCTTTCAAGCGCGAAGCTCTCCTCTTTCGACTGATTTCATTCTGGTTTTTCGGAGAGTAACGGTTCAGACGCTATATTCAAAATAGTGGAAGGGTATTTTTGATTTTCTGAAATTTCGAAGTTTTTAAACCGCTGTATCTTATCTTCTAGAAGGCGTATTTAGGATTTTATTGACTCCTCACAAGCGCGAAACTATCCTCTTTCGAATCATTTCATTCAGGTTTTTCGGAGAGAAGCGTTTCAGACGCTATATTCAAATTAGTGGAAGGGTATTTTTGATTTTTTAAAATTCCGAAGATTTTAAACCGCTGTATCTTATCTTCAAGTAGGCGTATTTAAGATTTTTTTGGCTCATTTCAAGCGCGAATCTCTCCTCTTTCGACTGATTTCATTCGGGTTTTTCGGAGAGAAACGGTTCAGACGCTATATTCAAAATAGTGGATGGGTTTTTCTGATTTTTTAAAATTTCGAAGTATTAAACCGCTGTATCTTATTTTCTAGTAGGCATATTTAGGATTTTTTGGCTCCTTACAATTGTGAAACTCTCCTCTTTCGAATCCTTTCATTCGGGTTTTTTGGAGAGAAACAGTTCAGACGATATATTCAAAAGAGTGGAAGGGTATTTTTGATTTTTTAAAATTTTGAAGTATTTAAAACGCTGCATCTTCTCTTCTAGTAGGCGTATTTAGGATTCTTTTGGCTCATTTCAAACGCGAAACTCTCCCGTTTTGTCTGATTTTATTCGGGTTTTTAGGAGAGAAACGGTTCAGACGCTATATTCAAAATAGTGGAAGGGTATTTTTGTTTTTTTAAAATTTCGAAGGTTTTAAACTGCTGTATCTTATCTTCTAGTAGGCGTATTTAGGATTTTTTTGGCTCCCTACAAGCGCGAAACTCTTCTCTTTCGACTCATTTCATTCGGGTTTTTCGGTAAGAAACGGTTCAGACGCTATATTCAAAAGAGTGGATGGGTTTTTTTGATTTTCTAAAATTTTGGAGTTTTTAAAACGCTGTATCTTATCTTCTAGTAGGCGTATTTAGGATTTTTTTGGCTCCTTACAAGCGCGAAACTCTCCTCTTTCGGCTGATTTCATTCAGGTTTTTCGGAGAGAAACGGTTCAGACGCTATATTCAAAATAGTGGAAGGATATTTTTGATTTTTTAAAACTTCGAAGTATTTTAACCGCTGTATCTTATCTTCTGGTAGGCGTGTTTAGGATTTTTTTGTCACATTTCAAGCGCGAAACTCTTCTGTTTCGACTGATTTCATTCGGGTTATTAGGAGAGAAACGTTTCAGACGCTATATTCAAAACAGTGGAAGGATATTTTTGATTTTTTAAAACTTCGAATTCTTTAAACCGCTTTATCTTATCTTCTAGTAGGCGTGTTAAGGATTTTTTTGGCTTACTTCATGCGCGAAACTCTCCTCTTTCGACGCATTTCATTCGGGTTTTTCGGAGAGAAACGGTTCAGACGCTATATTCACACTAGTGGATCGGTATTTTAATTTTTTAAAATTTCGACGTTTTTAAACCGCTGTGTCTTATCTTCTAGTAGGCGTATTTAGGATTTTTTTGACTCCTTACAAGCGCGAAACACTCCTCTTTCGACTCATTTCATTCGGGTTTTTCGGAGAGAGACGGTTAAGACGCTATATTCAAATTAGTGGAAGGGTATTTTTGATTTTTCAAAATTTCGAAGTATTTAAACCGCTGTGTCTTATCTTCTATTAGGCGTATTTAGGATTTTTTTGACTCCTTACAAGCGCGAAACACTCCTCTTTCGAATCATTTCATTCGGGTTTTTCGGAGAGAGACGGTTAAGACGCTATATTCAAATTAGTGGAATGGTATTTTTGATTTTTCAAAATTTCGATGTATTTAAACCGCTGTGTCTTATCTTCTAGTAGGCGTACTTAGGATTTTTTTGACTCCTTACAAGCGCGAAACACTCCTCTTTCGAATCATTTCATTCGGGTTTTTCGGAGAGAGACGGTTAAGACGCTATATTCAAATTAGTGGAAGGGTATATTTGATTTTTTAAAATTTCGAAGTTTTTAAACCGCTGTATCTTATTTTCTTGTAGGCGTATTTAGAATTTTTTGGGCACCTTTCAAGCGCGAAGCTCTCCTCTTTCGATTGATTTCATTCCGGTTTTTCGGAGAGAAACGGTTCAGACGCTATATTCAAATTAGTGGAAGGGTATTTTTGATTTTTCAAAATTTCGAAGTATTTAAACCGCTGTTTCTTATTTTCTAGTAGGCGTAGTTAGGATTTTTTTGACTCCTTACAAGCGCGAAACACTCCTCTTTCGAATCATTTCATTCTGGTTTTTCGGAGAGAAACGTTTAAGACGCTATATTCAAATTAGTGGAAGGGTATTTTTGATTTGTTAAAATTTCAAAGTATTTAAATCACTGTATCCTATCTTCTAGTAGGCGTATTTAAGATTTTTTTGGCTCATTTCAAGCGCGAAACTATCCTCTTTCGACTGATTTCATTCGGGTTTTTCGGAGAGAAACGGTTC
>NW_028256805.1:0-3321 GCF_048593485.1 Apis florea
GCGCGAAACTCTCCTCTTTCGACACGTTTCATTCCGGTTTTTCGGAGAGAAACGGTTCAGACGCTATCTTCAAAATAGTGGAAGGGTATTTTTGATTTTTTAAAATTTCGGTATTTTTAAACCGCTGTATCTTATCTTCTATTAGGCGCATTTAGGATTTTTTTTGGCTCATTTCAAGCGCGGGACTCTCCTCTTTCAACTCATTTCATTCGGGTTTTTCGGAGAGAAACGGTTCAGACGCAATATTCAAAATACTGGAAGGGTATTTTTGATTTTTTAAAATTTCGATGTCTTTAAACCGCTGTATCTTATCTTCTAGTAGGCGAATTTAGGATTTTTTTGGCTCCTTGCATGCGCGAATCTCTCCTCTTTCGAAACATTTCATTCGGGTTTTTGGGAGAGAAACGGTTCAGACGCTATATTCAAAAGATTGGTAGGGTATTTTTGATTTTTCAAAATTTCGAAGTATTTAAACCGCTGTATCTTATCTTCTAGTAGGCGTATTTAGGATTTTTTTGGCTCTTTTCAAGCGCGAAACACTCCTCTTTCGACTCGTTTCATTCCGGTTTTTCGGAGAGAAACGGTTCAGACTCTATATTCAAAATAGTGGAAGGCTATTTTTGATTTTTTAAAATTTCGGAATTTTTAAACCTCTGTATCTTGTCTTCTAGTAGGCGTATTTAGGATTTTTTTGGCTCATTTCAAGCGCGAAACTCTCCTCTTTCGATTCATTTCATTCGGGTTATTCGGAGAGAAACGGTTCAGACGCTATATTCAAAATAGTGGAAGGGTATTTTTTTTTTTAAAATTTCGGAATTTTTAAACCGCTGTATCTTATCTTCTAGTAGGCGTATTTAGGATTTTTTTGGCTCCCTTCATGCGCGAAACTCTCCTTTTTCGACTCATTTCATTCGGGTTTTTCGGAGAGAAACGGTTCAGACGCTATATTCAAAAGATTGGAGGGTATATTTGATTTTTTAAAATTTCGGAATTTTTGAACCGCTGTATCTGATTTTCTAGTAGGCGTATTTAGGATTTTTTTGGCTCCCTTCAAGCGCGAAACTCTCCTTTTTCGACTCATTTCATTCGGGTTTTTCGGAGAGAAACGGTTCAGACGCTATATTCAAAAGATTGGAGGGTATTTTTGATTTTTTAAAATTTCGATGTATTTAAACCGCTGTATCTTATCTTCTAGTAGGCGTATTTAGGATTTTTTTGGCTCGTTTCAAGCGCGAAACTCTCCTCTTTCGACACGTTTCATTCCGGTTTTTTCGGTGAGAAACGGTTCAGACGCTATATTCAAAAGATTGGTAGGGTATTTTTGATTTTTCAAAATTTCGAAGTATTTAAACCGCTGTATCTTATCTTCTAGTAGGCGTATTTAGGATTTTTTTTGCTCGTTTCAAGCGCGAAACTCTCCTCTTTTGACTCGTTTCATTCCGGTTTTTCGGAGAGAAATGGTTCAGACGCTATATTCAAAATAGTGGAAGGGTATTTTAGATTTTTAAAAATTTCGGAATTTTTAAACCGCTGTATTTTATCTTCTTGTAGGCGTATTTAGGATATTTTTGGCTCATTTCAAGCGCGAAACTCTCCTCTTTCGATTCATTTCATTCGGGTTATTCGGAGAGAAACGGTTCAGACGCTATATTCAAAATAGTGGAAGGGTATTTTTGATTTTTTAAAATTTCGGAATTTTTAAACCGCTGTATCTTATCTTCTTGTAGGCGTATTTAGGATTTTTTTGGCTCCCTTCATGCGCGAAACTCTCCTTTTTCGACTCATTTCATTCGGGTTTTTCGGAGAGAAACGGTTCAGACGCTATATTCAAAATAGTGGAAGGCTATTTTTGATTTTTTAAAATTTCGGAATTTTTAAACCTCTGTATCTTGTCTTCTAGTAGGCGTATTTAGGATTTTTTTGGCTCATTTCAAGCGCGAAACTCTCCTCTTTCGAATCATTTCATTCGGGTTTTTCGGAGAGAAACGGTTCAGACGCTATATTCAAAATAGTGGACGGGTATTTTTGATTTTTTAAAATTTCGGAATATTTAAACCTTTGTATCTTATCTTCTATTAGGCGCATTTAGGATTTTTTTGGCTCATTTCAAGCGCGAAACTCTCCTCTTTCAACTCATTCATTCGGGTTTTTCGGAGAGAAACGGTTCACACGCAATATTCAAAATACTTGAAGGGTATTTTTGATTTTTTAAAATTTCGATGTCTTTAAACCGCTGTATCTTATCTTCTAGTAGGCGTATTTAGGATTTTCTTAGCTCCTTACATGCGCGAATCTCTCCTCTTTCGAACCATTTCATTCGGATTTTTCGGTGAGAAACGGTTCAGACGCTATATTCAAAAGATTGGTAGGGTATTTTTGATTTTTCAAAATTTCGAAGTATTTAAACCGCTGTATCTTATCTTCTAGTAGGCGTATTTAGGATTTTTTTGGCTCGTTTCAAGCGCGAAACTCTCCTCTTTTGACTCGTTTCATTCCGGTTTTTCGGAGAGAAATGGTTCAGACGCTATATTCAAAATAGTGGAAGGGTATTTTAGATTTTTAAAAATTTCGGAATTTTTAAACCGCTGTATTTTATCTTCTTGTAGGCGTATTTAGGATATTTTTGGCTCATTTCAAGCGCGAAACTCTCCTCTTTCGATTCATTTCATTCGGGTTATTCGGAGAGAAACGGTTCAGACGCTATATTCAAAATAGTGGAAGGGTATTTTTGATTTTTTAAAATTTCGGAATCTTTAAACCGCTGTATCTTATCTTCTAGTAGGCGTATTTAGGATTTTTTTGGCTCCCTTCAAGCGCGAAACTCTCCTTTTTCGACTCATTTCATTCGGGTTTTTCGGAGAGAAACGGTTCAGACGCAATATTCAAAATAGTGGAAGGGTATTTTTGATTTTTTAAAATTTCGGAATCTTTAAACCGCTGTATCTTATCTTCTAGTAGGCGTATTTAGAATTTTTTGGGCTCATTTCAAGCGCGAAACCCCCACTTTTCGACTCGTTTCATTCCGGTTTTTCGGAGAGAAACGGTTCAGACGGTATCTTCAAAATAGTGGAAGGCTATTTTTGATTTTTTAAAATTTCGGAATTTTTAAAGCTCTGTATCTTGTCTTCTAGTAGGCGTATTTAGGATTTTTTTGGCACATTTCAAGCGCGAAACTCTCCTCTTTCGAATCATTTCATTCGGATTTTTCGGAGAGAAACGGTTCAGACGCTATATTCAAAAGATTGGTAGGGTATTTTTGATTTTTTAAAATTTCGGAATTTTTAAACCGCTGTATTTTATCTTCTAGAAGGCGTATTTAGG
>NW_028256806.1:0-18927 GCF_048593485.1 Apis florea
TCCCCGTTTTAAACGACTTGTGAAAATTCTATGTCCTTGAAATAGAATCGAAGCTACAACGGTTCAAATATTCCGAAAATTTAAAAACCAGTAATAGCATTTCATTATTTTGAAGATAGCGTTCAAACCGTTTGAGCGACAGAAACAGGTAAAAAAAGGTCGAAAGAAAAGAGTTTCGCGCTTGAAACGAACTATGAAAAGCCTATGTACGCCCACTAGAACCTTAGATACAGCGGTTCAAAGATTCGGAAAATTAAAAAAATCAGAATACCTTTCACAATTTTGAAGATAGCGTTTTAACGTTAACCGTTTGCGTGACAGAAACGATTAAAAATGAGTCGTAAGAGGAAAGTTTCCTGCTTGAAACGAGCTATCAGATAACGAGCTATCATATAACGAGCTATTTAATTCGGCAGCGACGAAACCGATATACAAAACTTATTGCTCTGATTCTAAAATCTGCCTGTCGCGAAATGTCTTCTTACAAAATACTTCATTGTTCGGAGAAAATTGAATTTCACTATTTACAGATGTTGCAAGTCATATTGAAGTTACATAAAATTATTTTTTAAAAATTACAATAATCAAATTGATCAAATAAGTTGAAATATTACTTTTAAAAATTTTGAATTCATTTTAGAAATTCAAATTAATTATTATATATTGCTAATACAATAATTATTATATGTTTTGGCATTAGAAAATTATTAAATATTATTAATCGAAAACGCGAGGCATTAGACGACTCTAGTCTGAACTAATAAAACACAAAAGAAATAATTGTTACTACTCATTTTATAAACAAATATCCGCGGTCATTGTGTTCTTGCAAAATTCTACATATACAAACAGTCATCCGTTTCGATTCGGATCTTTCATCCTACGATATGATTGAATCACCGGAGAAACCAAAAAGCATGCGACTCATCATATGATACCTGTGTTGTAACCCAGAAGTCATCGTGAAGACTGTCATCAGGTAAAAGAAGGGAAGAAATCTATGATAAAACATCATAATTTAAAATTCGGTTTCGATTATTTGAAATAATTGAAATATAATGAAACCATATAATAAAACTATTAGATTTGCAATATGTATTAATGATATGTATTGAAATTCTAATCAACTTTTATTTTAAAAAAATGAAAACTTTGATAGAAAAAAAGATAATTACCTTTTCGCGTGATGGATGATCGTCTTATTCTCTTGAGAGAAGCACTGACTCTATCTTGTACCGAAAACTAATGTTTAAAATAAAAAAAAAAAAATAGAAAACTAATAACGCATCGGTATAAATTATAATCGGCGAACTAATACTGATTCTAATTTCGCGTATAATTATTATAACTAAATTTAATGAAAACTATTGTGATCTAAAAAATATTTAAAATACTGTTACGAAACAAACACTGATGAACTATTAACCACATTGCGCGTGGTCTTAAATATTTTTTAAGATTGAAGTCCAAGAAAAATTTTTATAAAAATTATTAGCATATCTAAAATAAAATATGAAATGTGAAATGTGTATTGATTTTTTTCTTAAAAATATAACATTCGTTATTTAAAATCTTGGAATAGCAAAAAATGGAATTATATTTAACTTTAAACTTTAATAACAAATTAAGTTTCTAATAATTTTTAATAATAATAAAAATATAAAATTCTAATATAAAAGATTAAAATTTAAAAAATAAGAATCTAATGATTTTTCTTACCTCTTCGCGATAGATGATCACCATATTCTCTTGAGAAAAATACTGATTCTACTCTGTACTCTACTCTGAAAGTGAATGTTTAAAACAAAAAAAAATAAATAAATAAATAAAAAATAAGAAACTAATAACATGTCCGTATAAATTATAATCGCCGAACAAACACTGATTCTATCTTCGCGTTTGATTATTTCAATTAAAATTTAATCAGAGCTATTGTGCTCTTAAAAATTTTCAAAATACTATAACGAAACAAACATTGATTCTATTAACCGCATTACGCGCGATCACAAATATTTTCTGAAATTAATATTAAATTAGTAGAGGGATGGGAAATGATAGAAGAAGAAGAAACAATATCTTTTTGATATTTTTCTTCTTCTTCTTATCGAGTATTTGTTCTGAAAATACTATCTTTTTATTTTATTTATTTTGATTATGAATTATGAAGATATAATTGAAGACATAAGTGCCAGCCAATCAGAAGGTCGCTTAATTCGAGATGCAGTGCGCATCACACTGCGCATCGGAGTGCGCAACGCAGTGCGCATCACACTGCGCATATCGTCAGTCTACAATTGAAAATTGTGTGCAATGGACGTATCATCGCGAATTCGGATTACGCAGTAAGTTATTTTATTTTTATTATTACAGAATTTATCAAATATTGCTAATTTTGTTTCTGAAATAATCCATTCAGTGTAGTAAAAACGAAATTAATTAGTTTTTTGCGTATTTTTGTGTTTCTTCCTTCGATTGTTCATTTTGCGTCTCTTGCGTCATTAGCGTTTCGGTATCGAAATATTCCGAGATAGAATTTGGAAGGATATATTGGTTTTTAATTAATTATAATTGTAATTAATGTACGTTTATTTTACAATTCGATTTTATTTTTTATCATTTTAGTCGTATTAAAGTAAAAGAAGATTTTTACGAATTGTTACGAATTCATTTCGTGAAATTGAATTATTCAATATTGTCGTATATTTTTCCAAATATATATATATATATATATATTGTGTGCAACGTCTCGCGTGTGTGTTTCTTCTTTATTTTTTTTGGTTTATCGTTTATATTTTGTTAGAGGCTAAAAACATTTCTTATAATATTTCATTTTCAAGAATACGTATTCAAACATTTCGGCTTGTCGAACGTATCGTTATGATACCTTAACATAATTTAATTTCATACATATTATTCATTTATTATAGAAGTTTTGGTTTTCTTCTGCGCAATCTCTTTAATTAGTAACGTAATATTCTCGAAGACGGAAAAATTCCAATATGGACGCCATGTTTTTCTTAATGATTTCCTTTCGTGGTAAAATTTTACATTTCGTAAGTAAATTTTTATTCTGTCTTATTGGATTATTAGCGATTGTTGTTAAGCAATTCATAATAAAATTACGTTTTAATTAAAAGAAAGTGAAAAATTTAAAAATTTATGAAAAAATTTTAATGATTTATCATTGAAAATTAAATTTTAAAAATCTGATAACGAACATTAAATTTCAGATATTAACGAATAATTGGTAACATTTTTGTGTTAAAAAAATTATATCTACGCCTACTAGAATCTGAGATACAGCGGTTTAAAGATTCCAAAATTTTTAAAAATAAAATATCCTTCTACTATTTTGAAGATAGCGTCTACACCATTAGTGGGACTGAAACGCTTAAACGATGGTTCGAAAGGGGAGAGATTCCCGTTTGAAACGGGCTAGAAAAATCCTATGTACGCCTACTAGAAGTTGAGATTAAATACTCCGAAATTTTTAAACATTAAAAAATACCCTTCTACTATTTTGAAGTTAGCGTCCACACCGCTAGTGGAATGAACACGGATAAATGATGGTTCGAAAGAGGAGAGTTTCCCGCTTTAAATGAGCTAAAAAATTTTATCATTATACGTGCCAGTTTGTGGTGAAAAATTCATCGATGAATAATCAGCTTATTATATGCTTTTTAAGATCACTATATGTGGTAGTTGGTGTAGAAAAAATACATCAATGAATATTCAGTTTCTAATATGTTTCAGGGACCGTTATACGTGGTTAAAAATTTATCGACGAATATTCAGCTTATTATATGCTTTTTAGGACCATTATACGTGGTAGTTAGTGGTGAAAAATTCATCGACGAATATTCAGCTTCTAATATGTTTCTTGGAACCGTTATATGTGGTAGTTGATAGTGAAAAATTCATCAATGAATATTCAGCTTATTATATGTTTTTTAGGACCGTTATATGTTTTAGTTGATGTTGATAAATTCATCGGTTGATGTTCGGGTTATTATATGCTTAACAGCCATTTATGCGATGGTTGATGATGGAGAATTCATCAACGAATGTCCGGCTTATTATGATGTATACAGTGCCATTATATGCGGCGGTTGATGTTGAAAAATTCATCGACGGATGTCCGGCTTATTATGTTCTGTACAGTGCCATAATATGCGGCGGTTGTTGGTGGAAAATTCATCGACGGATGTCCGGCTTATTATGTTCTATACAGTACCATTATATGCGGCGGTTGATGATGGAAAATTCATCGACGGATGTCCATCTTATTATGTTCTGTACAGTGCCATTATATGCGGCGGTTGATGGTGGAAAATTCATCGATGAATATTATTTGATCATTATGTTGTATTGGACCGGTGTGTGTTGTGGTTGACGGTGTAAACTTTATCGATGTATATTATGTAATCATCATGTTATACAGGACTGGTGTGTGTGGTGGTTGACAGTGTAAACTTTATCGATAAATATTATATGATCATCATGTTGTATAGGACCGGTGTGTATGGTGGTTGACGGTATATACTTCACTGATGAATATTATGTAATCACAGAAAAACAGTAAAAACAGAAAAAATAAAATATTCTAATATTTATTACATAAAAATCTTTCATGTTAACTGTTTCTTAATTCAATAATATTTAATTTAATATTTTATGAAAACTTACATGACATTTAAGAATATTAGGATCCAAATTTCTTTCACAACTTTCGCAACAAAACACAAAGCAGTGGATTATGGAACGAGTGTTGTCATTTCATTACAAATTGTTGCATTTATTAATGGCAATTGAACAAATCCACAATAATCTGGACATCCAACTCTCCAAATCTTCTGCAGAAAAAACTTGATCAAAATTTTAAAAAGTATATGAGAATGTTCAAAATAACAAAACTATTAAAATTAATATGGATACAAATTATACGTGAGATTTATATTTATTTATGTTTTAAAATTATTATATTATATAAGCGATTGTTAGTTTAATAATATAATATTTAGTTTAATAATATAAATTTGTATACATATTTAAAAGAGAAAAATAATTAAATTATTTACACTTTTACACTTTCAAATTAAAGAAATAATATAGACATAAGAAAAGTCGAACTTCATTAAACATTTATTAAAATATTACTCTTTATTTTTTATGTCAAACGATTCATATTTCATTTTTATTTTTTTTAATGTTAAATTTTAAACTTTTTAGGATAGTTATTATATTAAGGATAGTTATAACCTTTCCGTATATAGGTTATAATCATTAAGGTTACGTATTATTTATTCATAACAATTTTTTTTAATTATGCATTTAATTTCTCTGTATTTTATAATTTATATTATATTTTTAAATATATTATTATAATATATATGAACATATATATATATGATAATATATATGAACACATTTCACAAAAAATAAATTCACGGAAATTGTATTAGAAAGTAGATATACGTGACATCAGAAAAAGCCATTTAAGCTAAATAATGTATATACGTATTTTAGCTCATACAATAGCATCCGAAAATTAAAGTATCATATATATTTACAATATATCACATTGTTATAAATTAATAATTTAGCACAGCTGTTAACAATATTATTTTAACATAATTTGTTACATTATATTAAGTTAATAATAAATTAATTAACAAATATATTGCATCGTGAATTTATTTACTAAATAGAAAATACCAAATATTATTATCAGATAATATATACAATCGTTTTTCATAAAGATATCAATTATTCATTTTTTTTAATTAAGATGAACCTTTATAAAAGGATACAATATATACGAATATGTATATACACATACACATAAAAAGTAAGATCAGTTTTTAATTCTTTAAAATTAATTTAGATACTACCATATCGAGACGAAATATTTCTACAAAAGTGAGTAAGAGATTTTTCTCAAAAAAAAAAAAAAAAAAAAAAGAATGAAAAAAATGAAAAAAAATTAAATATTTCATCGAGCTATGCATGCGAATATGAAACCATTTCCTTTTTCCTAAAATTATTAGAAGATTGCAATAATGTATTAACAAAAATTAAAATTAAATACAGATATTAAATTAATTATATTTTTACATAAATATATCTATTTTTGAACACTTTTTGTGAGAATTAATTTCACATGATTGGGACTGCTTAGCTGAATAATATCGATGCGCATGCATAGCGATTAGATGGAAAGAAAAGATTTTTCTGAAAAAATAAAAAAAATATTGACCGCTTTCTTCGCTAAAAATTATATCATTATTAATTTTTTTTACCAAAAATGCAATTTTCGGTGGAATAGTTGAACGGATATAAAAATCGCTACATTAGTATTTAAATCTATTAATAAAATTCAAAACAAGTAACTCTATTTGTAGAAGAATTTCATTGAGTCTCTAAATAGTTGACATATACGTAATAGATGTTATTATATATATTGTTTTCGCTTGATAAACTTATTATGAATTCATTGTTAATATATTTTATATCGCAACTTAGAGTACAATTCGATTTCTATAACGTAATGAATAACTAATCATGGAAAAAATTGAAAAATTCATTTCCGGAAAATTTGTGTTCGCGAGCGTAGCGCGACCTATAAACAGGACGGTCGCGAGCGTTATCGCGACCTATAAACAAGATACTCGAGAAGGTTTCGGTCACGGTCTTCCTCGCGACCGCGAAAGCAGCTGCAGTTCTTGTCTATGTTCATGTTTATGTCGCCTAAATCGTCGAGTGTTCTGGATCAAGACTATCTGCCTCTCGCCCTAGACCTATATCTCGAATCAGGGGATGTCGATGCCCAATTACAGCATCGATATCTTCCCCTCTCATAATTGGGACACTCCTCAATCAACCAGGAAGAGAGTCGACCAGGGCTGCGGTCTTCCTGGCTAACACTCACTACCGATTAAGCCTTCGGATAGTTCACATTACCGAATACTTCTCGGGCAGTCAAGACTACCGCACCGACTCTCCATCAGATAGGTCGTAGTCACAAGTCGAGTCAATCGTTATTGGACACCGTGTCTCCGACCGTCAGACACAGTGATATGGAGTTGGGACACAGCCTTCCAAAAAAAACATCGTCCACCGGCATTAAGTCAACAAGCGATTTACTTCGGCAGCGACCAGTTTGTGTTGCGTATTAAACATAATGAACATTTTTCTAGATAGCAATTTATTTTTCTTTTAATAATATGCTGTAGAATATTTAATAAAATAAAACATTTTATCGGAACTTTTTATAATAAAAAAATATTGATGTTTCTAAAGATGAATTTTAACCAATATTGAAAAAAAATTTTAATGATTTCTTTTATTATTTTTCTTTAAATAAGAAATTTTATATATGTCTGGGCTCACTTAAGAAAATGTGAGTGATTTTCTTGAATAATATTGAAGTACTTCCTTTTCTCAAAAATTGGAATTTCATTTGAGTAACGTAAACTATTTTGACCATATTTAATACTTTCAAGTTCTGCTGTTTTTCTTCTGTTTTTTAATTTTATTTGATTCATTAAATGATTTTTATGGTTGATCTGATCATAATCTTTAGTAATTCAAACATGCTATTTATCCTTACAATTATTATTAT
Source organism: Apis florea (assembly GCF_048593485.1). NCBI lineage: Eukaryota > Metazoa > Arthropoda > Insecta > Hymenoptera > Apidae > Apis > Apis florea. The sequence continues at coordinate 7,622 of NW_028256806.1, forward strand.
CCTACAATAAACAATTATTTTCCTACAATTATTACATTTCTTATAATTAATTAGTTTTATTTTTAAGCTTCATTACGAGTTTCATTTTTTCACATGAATTTCATTTAAAATTAGATTTCAAATATAAAAATGTGTATTAAATATTAATTTTGAATTTATTTCTTTAAATAATTTATAGATCGTGATATATTTTCCATATAATTAAATGAAAATTTTTTTGAAATATTAAGTACTCATGTTTCTCATTATTATAAGTAGTAATATTTTCATTATATTATACGCCAAAAATATAAAAAAAAATATGATAATTATTTAAAAAGCCTTTTTATCATTTCAATAATTTTAAAAATATCATTATTATTCGTCAAGATCATCGTTCGGAATAATTTGTCCTTATACATACCTTCCTCCACTAATAAGATTTTAATCATTTGTTCTTTATTAAGAAGTTATTAACAAAAAGAAATTCTTTGGATCCGTATAATAGGAAAATATAAAGCTCTTGAAATCAAAGCTCTTGAAGTTAAAGATAATTAACAGAGATTTTCATATTAATAACACAATTGAATATAAATAATAACAATTGATTATGTGTTATCTAATATGAATAATAACGAAAATTAAAACTGTAAATTTAAAAATTTTATGAATATTTGTATATAACACATCTATCTTATTAAATTATTTTATTTCAAATTTTTAATTTTATATCTGTCAGTTAAACTATTTCAAGATATCCTAAATTTTCAATATATATTTACACGAATTTATTAATTTAATATACAATTTTGTGGAGTTTTTTATGTGAAAGAAAAGTCGTTCGTGATAAAATAATATGTCTAAGATATGAAAATGAATTGATATAATAATATTTAATTAATTGATATAATAATACTTAATAGTTGATAGTTCTGAGAATTATTTTATCGTACAAAAATCTATAAATTGAACAAAAATTAAAATATGAAAATATATATAAGTTATAAAAGAAGCGAAGAAAACTGATCATTATTGAAAGATAATACATTATTACTGTTTTTCATGAAACATGATTTGAAAGAACTTATATAAATACACAAAAATTTCTTATCTTATTTTTTATTGTTACTATAATTTTGTTACTATAATGAGATGTTTAATAAATGAATTGAAATTAAATGCTAGATATGTAATCGATGTAATTAAATTTCTGTTAAGAAATAGGTAACATATAACTATATATAATTATCAATAACTACAATAATTATTTCATGTTATTCATTTATATTTGCTCTTATATTGCTAAATATTATACAATTCTTCATTAAATTATTTTTATTTAATTCAATAATAGATCAAAAGTCAATCAGTGAAAATATCACTGAAATAAATGATGCTAAAATAGATAAAAGGAAATATAATAAAAAACACATAATATATAGTCAATGAATTTTTAACGATATTGAGCGTGATAAAAAAAATCTTTATTTTATTTTATTCTATATTAAATCAAAATACCAAAATAATTGTACCTATTATTATTCATTATTGGCATATATATAATGCTCTATGAAATGAAAATTATGAATATTGAAAAATAAATCATTTCGGTTAACTTGTAGATCCCGAGATTGATGTATACATAAAACAGAAAGATTGTGGAAACATGAATATTTTTTGCTACTATCGTAACTATCATTCCACAAATTATTTGGTAGAATTATGAAAATTTGTGACTGTTATGAATGCATAAATACTTTCTTTAAAATAATAATTTTACTATACTTTGCATCCATTAGATCATTCAAGTATTGATTAAAAACCTTATTTCACATATATTCATTGATAGTATACTCCTTATATCATAATCCTTTATCCATTATCGATTTATATACAACTTTTTTATTATAATATTTTAATGAAAAAACGATTTATGTAAACATATTTTATTCAATGTTTTTGACAATATCACGATCAAAGCAATTGAAACATATTCCCTTAAATATAAATATTTACTAGAAAATATAATATTATTGTATCTGTCTGAAATTCGTTCTTCCATAATTAATTTACATACTTTTAATTATAATTTAATATTGATTTATGATTACATAATGAAAATTAATCTATATAATAATATATCATGCGATATAATATTCTTGAGAACAAAAGAAAACATGTTCGTTCTATTACATGATTAATTTCAATAAATCGATATTTTTAATTTCGATATTATCATTTCCTATATTGTAATTCATATACCGACATATACGTGATATTCCATTGTAATTGTCACGTACGTAACAATATAACAATATATAACAATTATATAACAATATATAATATAATATAAATAAGAATATTATATAATAATTATTATAATATTATAGTATTCGATGGAAATTTCCTATTATATTTATTTAATTATAAATTTTTACACTTCAGTAATTCATAATTATTTATAATTATTTATTCTGTTATTTATAAAATAATATAATATTTTGCATTTTTGAGAAAGAGCAGAAAATAAGATGTTTATTCTACTTCATTCAGAAAACATTTCATTTAATTTATAACAATGACAATATTGTCATTTCCTATGCCATGATTTATATTGACTATAATATTTTATAATATTAATATTGTTAATTATAAAGTTTAAATTCTATATATCATTTATATTTTTCTAATTCATTTATGTTAATTAATTAATTTTATAATTAATTAATTAATTAATTTTAACGTTTCGTATTTTATTTATGTGTTCTTAATTTATTTAATTTTTATTGCATATAATTTTTTAGTTTTAGATGGATCTCAATACGTAGTCACCACCTTGTTGTGAAATCTGGTAATTGGCATCATTTTCCAAAATATTTCTTTTCAAAATTTTCTCTTAAAAAGAATAATACATGAAAAATAATTTATTAGTATGATACAATAATTTTCATAATTTTTTTCCTTTTTCTTTGGAAAAGATGCCAAGCTAAGAACTATGCTTTAATCCATTCTTCTACGTTCTACTTTTCCTTAATTTAATGAGCTTTCGTATTTTCTTTCTTCCTTCTATAATATTTACTTTTTATATATTTATTTAATTTTTATCTTAAATTATTTTATTGCGTCATTAATTCTCCCAAATTCAATTAATTTTTATTGGTAATTAATTTTTGTGCTTAATTCTTATTATATTTTTTCATAATATTACGGACATTTATAGGATTTCAATGTATAGGAAACTATAATATTATATCATATCATATAATGTTTCAATTTTCGCGCGGTTAAATAAATAAATTTGCATCGTTTCAGCCAATCAAAAAGTTCTAAGTAAGAAAACATTTATATAATATATATATATATATAGCACATATCGTCATTTTTTTTTTGTCGAAATTCATCGCGACAAGATGATATATTGCCAGTGCGAGTGATCTCTCAATTACGCGATAAATAATACTTAATACTTTATATATTTATATAGATATTTATATTTATATTTATACAATATTTATATTTATATAATATTTATATAATACTCTATCTATTTTTTGGTAATTAATAAATATTGTGACAACAAAATTAATTAATCTTCCGAGTTTTTTCTTTTGATCCACAGTTTTATTGTTGAGTTTACTATTATTATTCGTATTGCACATATTATGAACTTTTCATTCAAGATTTCAATCGTTATTGTTTATTTTAATATAATTTTAATTTATAAAATATTCCATAGCATATAAATAATCTGTAATGGTTTTTCACACAAAATGGCATTTACAATAATAATATATTAATACAATTAAAAAATTGAATAATTATAGTTGTATCGAAAACTAATATCACAGAAATGTAAATTTAGTTTTAATTTGTAAAAATATCATAATCAATTATTACGTTTACCATCGTAATATATTGTTAAAGGCATGAATAATAAAAATAATAAAGATATAGGAAAGATGAGGAATAAATAAATATATATAAACACATAAGAAGAGAATGTAATATAAAAATTAACTATAGTACAGTAAAAAAAGATTGAAAAATAACTAAAGAATATAATTTCAGAGTCAAGAAAAATTTAAATTTAAAAATCTAAAACCAAAAAACAAAAAAAAAATTGTTTTGTTTAAATGTTTTCTTTAATTCAGATAATATTTCTGTTAAATCCTACTTTTATATTTCAATTCTTTTAGACTTTTCCTATCGTATTAAATTCCTCTTTAATGTTTCAATTTTTTTTTGTTTTTTTCATTTTATGAAAATTAACATTTATATTAAATTCTCATTTCATATTTTATTCATTATTTATGTTTTACAATGTTAAATTCTTCCCTTACATGTTGCAGCATTGTAAGATTTAATTTAATGTTATGTTACAATATGTAAAAGAATTCAATGTTATAATATATATATAATGATATATAATAATATATAAATAATGAATAAATAAACAAATAAGTATATAATCATATAAAGAGAATGCAATATTAAGTACTAAAAAGAGATTGAAGGATAATTGAATAATTTAATTTCAAAATTAAATAAGCAAAAAAAAAAAAAAATAAGCAAAGTAAGCAAAATAAGCTCCCCAGAAAACATTACACCATTTTAACCCATCTATTTATTTACAGTATCTACTTTTCTACAATACACTACATTATTTAATATCCTTGATTGTGCATGCACTTAATTATAAATATATTTTTTTTAATCAATCATACAATCTTCTGTAAAAAATTCTGAAATAAATTTAAAACTATAACACTAATATTTTACTTATTCTAAAAATTCTTTTTATATTTCCTATCGATAAATTAATTCAAAATTTTACTTGAATTAATTAAATTTTGCTATTGAAAGCTAAAATAAATTTTCTTCATATCTACATTCATCCTATTTACATTCATATTCATGATAAATAATTTTCAAAAAATTTATGATATGACATAAAACCACATCTGGCAAAAGAAAAATGCAAATTAGTATATATCAATGATGCTTAGTGAACAAAGTCACGTAGCTATAAAGCACTTATTTATAATGAGAAAATTAAGGAATTAAGGATGGCAAAATGATCATATTGCTTTGAAAAATAGGAAATATTGATTTGGAAAACGAATCAGAGTAGAGAAGGCAAGATTGCCTTTTTTAATAATAAGAAGAACAGAACCATCGCTTATAAATCCCATCTACAAAAAAGCTAAATCTTTTCTACAATCTAGTCTAACTAATATAAAACTTTATCAGAATATTTATCAGATAATGAGATGATAATCCCTTCCATTGGAAGCTGAGAAAAATTCCTGAAATAGATTATACAACAGAATTAATAAAATTTAACAAAGGTAATTAGTTTCTAGCAAATGAGGATCACATTATTTCATGTCTAGTTTTTCGTATATATTTTCTTCAATTCATACGTGTAACAAATTCAATTATTGGATTAGTAATTAAAATATAATTTACATCTAAGAAAGGAACGAAAAACAAGGAAGAAATACATTTATTAACAATATTTTAATAACAAACGCTCTTAATAAGGGGGTGCTGAAAAAAGAAAAACGACGACAAGATAACCAGAATGGTTATCAAAATAATTATCCCAACTTACTCAATGTAATCTCGAAAAACCTGTGAGTGGAATTTTTTTCTATTTTGCAACACTAATATACTAAAATCTCAAAAGAAAACGCGAAGAGTGCTTCAATGTATTTCCAATGTAATTCTTCATCAACAAAAAAAAATGTAAAAAAAAAAAAAAGAAAAAAGACTCGCGAAAATATATACGAAACTTTAATAAATTTATGCACTCGTATTTTATTAAACACGCAATACTAATAGCGGGAGATTGCAGCCATAGTCAGGGACCGTTGTACAATCACCCTCTGTACAACCTTTTTGGCTGTAGTTGATTCAGGAACTGGAACTTCCACAATTCAAGTGAAAGAAATTGGATGGCAATTTGGACAAATAAACGCAACACTATTATAAAAAATACCATTATTTATCAACGCAACACTAATTTTAAGTAAATTTAATATAAAATTAATTATTATTGGTCGCGAGCATCGTCGCGACCTGTAAACAGAACATTCCAAAAGGTTTCGGTTGAGGGCTCCCCCGCGACCGCGCGTTGAGGCGTCGATAAGCCTGAGCAAAAACAGCTGAGGTTTTCACTTAGGTTACCCAAAACATTCGCCTCGTCCGTCGAATGTTCTGGATCTAAACACCTGCCCGCCCGCCCTGGACCTACATCGCGCATCGGGTGATGTCGGTGCCTTAATTACAACACTGACATTTTCCCCACTCATAATTGGGACACTTCCAATTAGCCAAGAAGAGAGTTCACCTGAGCGACTCTCTTCTTGGCTAACGTTCACTATCGATAAGGCCTTCGGCCAGTAAACACTACCGAATACTTCTCGGGCAGTCAATCGTCATTGTAAACCGTGCATCGTGTCGTTGGACACAATCACACAAATCGAGTTTGAGATTCCGATCTCAAAAGAAGGCATCGTCCGGTGGATTAGGCCGCAATCCCAACACCGGCGAAATCAATTATTCTATAAATCTAAAAAATTACTTTAAATTTTGCGATATTATAAATCACAATTACATTAAATAAAATAAAATCAAATTCATATTAAAAAATTAATAAATAAATAAAAAATAGACTAATTCATAATAAAAATAATTAAAAATAATCGCGATATTCTTTTCAACGCTATGCTATAGCAAAGGCGATCATCATTTTTTTTGTAACTCTAATTCAACCCGTTACTAATCAATCGCAACACTAATGCGAAATCACGATTTGGCCATGATGACTGGAAAAATAATAGGCCAGCATGCAAATTGACCAAGAGAATACAACATATACTATTTATTACTAAAACAAGCACAATGACAAAGTAACAACAATGACTTTCCATTCTTTGGATCGAGACAAGATCCAAAAGGTGAGAAACATTCGTTGCAACCCTCTTCGTGACAGTTTGTCAAGCCTCTTCGATCTTCCTCCTTCGGACGCAATGCCCGCTGAAACTTAAATTTAGGCTCGCGACTGTAAATAGAACATTCCAAAAGGTTTCGGTCAAGGTCTCCCCGGCGACCGCGCGATGAGGCGTCGGTAAACCTGAGCAAAAACAGCTGAGGTTTTTGTTTAGGTTACGCAAAATAATCGCCTCGACCGTCGAATGTTCTGGATCTAAACACCTGCCCGCCCTGGACCTACATCGCGCATCAGGTGATGTCGGTGCCCAATTACAGCACCGACATTTTCCCCACTCATAATTGGGACACTCCCAATTAGCCAAGAAGAGAGTCAACCTGAGCGACTTTCTTCCTGGCTAGCGTTCACTACCGATAAGGTCTTCGGCCAGTATACACTACCGAAATACTTTTTGGGCAATCAAGACTAGCATTGAAAACCGTGCCTACGGTTGTCGGACACGGTCACACAAATCGAGTTGGGACACAAGTTCCAAAACATCCATCGTCCAGTGTCAATTAGGTCGCCACGCAACTAACCTTTGACATCGGCGAAACCAATATGAAATGTAAAATTTTATCACGAAAGGAAATCATCAAGAAAAACATGACATCCATATTGGAATTTTTCCGTCGAGAATATTACTATAACGTTACCAATTAAACCTGTGTAAAAAAAAATCAAAACTTCTGCAATAAATGAATAATATGTATGAAATTACATTATGTTAAAGTATCATAACAATACGTTTGACAAGCCGAAATATGTTTGAACACGTATTCTTAAAAATAAAATATCATAAGAAATGTTTTTAGTCTCCAACAAAATATAAACAATAAACCAAAAAAATAAAGAATAAACACACACGCGAGACGTTACACACGATATATATACATTTGGAAAAATATACAATATGAATAATTCAATTTCACGAAATGAATTCGTAACAATTCGTAAAAATCTTTTTTTACTTTAATACGACTAAAATGATAAAAAATAAGATCGAATTGTAAAATAAACGTACATAATTACAATTATGTAAAAAATTAATTAAAAACCAATATACCCTTTCAAATTCTGTCTCGAAATATTTCGATACCGAGACGCTAATGACGCAAGAGACGCAAAATGAACAATCGAAAGAAAAAACACAAAAATACGCAAAACACTAATTAATTTCGTTTTCACTATACTAAATAGATTATTTCAAAAACAAAATTAGCAATAATTGATAAATTCGGTAATAATAAAAGTAAAATAACTTACTGCGTAATTCAAATTCGCGATGATACATCCACTACACACAATTTTCAACTGTAGACTGACGATGTGCAGTATGATACGCAGCATTGCGCACTCCGATGCGTACTGCGATGCGCACAGATTCTCGCGTCTTGAATTAAGCGACCTTCTGATTGGCTGGCACTTATTTCTTCAATTAAAAACCGCGCAAAAAATTGAAATGTAATGTAAGACATATATTAACTATTGTTGCTTGTAAGATTAGAATCCTATAAAAATCTACTTATTAAAAAAAAAATTATTAATAGAATTTAACAAAATAATAAAATAATTATTGCAGAGAAAGAATTCAATAAAAAGAATAATTAAATTTAAATCAAAATAAAAACATAAAAGAGAAATTTAACAAAAAACTTAAATAAATTCATAAAAATTGAAAAAAATAAAAAATTATAAAACATAATACAGCATCATATAAAAATAATAAGATTTAATATAAGAGTTTAATTCAACTTTAAAACTAATTATGATATTAATAATTAATAAAATAATTAATAAAAGAAGAGAAAACGATGTAACATAAAAATCAATCGAAACCAAAAAACTAAAAACACAAAACAATATTTAACACAAATTGAATTACAAAAAGTATATATATAAAAAAATTAATATTAAAAATTTGCTAAACTATTGTTTTCTTTAAACGTTTTTTTTTTATTTAAATAATGTTTCTGTTAAATTCTTCTTCTAACTTTAATTTAATTCTTTGACATTTTCTTAACATTGATATTAATTAATTCTTCTACTATGTTTCAATTTTCTTTACTTTATAATAATTAATTCTTATATTTATTAATATTATATTTTCTTTTTATTTTTTATTTATTATTTATGTATTACAATGTCAAATTCTTTTTCTATATGTTGTAATATATAAAAAAATTTAATATTATAATATATAAATGATGAATATATATATATATATATATATATATAGACATAAGAGAAGAATAGAAAATAAATATTAACTATTATAAAATAAAGAAAAATGAAAAACATGAAAAAAGAAATTAATTAAACTTAAAGTCAAGAAAGTTTAAAAGAATTGAAATTTAAAAAGAGAATTTAGAATAATTATTAATTGAAATAGAAAGAAAAATAGAAAAAAAAGTATTTAACATAATAAAATAAGTTCCAATAAAATTCAATAAAACTGCAACATATAAAAGAAAAATTTAATATTATAAATTTGATAAGATAAGATAATACAAAAACATTTAAATAAAACATTAAAATTTATTAAATTTAAATATGTACATTTAAATGTTAAATTTTTTTTATGTTGCAGTTTTGTTAGATTTACTTAATTATTATGTTAAACTTCTTGTTTTTTTTTCTTCAATTCATTAATTCTTATGTTCAATTAATTCTTATTTTAAATTTATTTTTGATGTTTTATTTCTTTTAAATTTTTTTAATTTTAGGAATAATTAATTTCTTTCTTTATGTTTTTCATTTTTTTTTATTTTATAATAGTTACTTTACTACTATAATAATTTAACTTCTATATTATATTCTCTTCTTATGTTTGTATATTTATTTATTCACATATTATAATATTAAATTCTATATTGTAATATAAGAAAAGAATTTAACTTTTTAATATATAATATATAAATAGTGAATAAAACATAAAAAGAAAATATAATATAAAAATTAATTAAACTATAATAAAAAAAGAAACATAAAAATAGAATTTAACACAAATATAATCTAAATTAAAATAACAAAATCAAATAAATTTATCAAATATACAATGTTAAATTAAATTAAAATTATGTTAATCTTAAATACAATCTTAAATTAAATTAAATTATTAAACTCTTTCTTTATGTGTTGCAGCTTGTTAGATTTATCTAATTATTATGTTATATTATTATTATTATTATTATGTTATATTCCTTTTTTTATTTTTCATTCTATTTCAATTAATACTTATTCTAAATTCTTTTTTTAAGTTTCAATTCTTTTAGATGTTTTTTAACTTTGAGAATAAATTCTATTCCAATATTTCAATGTCTTTTCATTTTATAATAGTTAACTTTTATATTATATTCTTTTTTTATGTTTGTATATTTATTCATCATTTATATATTATAATATTAAATTCTTTAATTGCAACAATTAATTAATAAATAAAAATTATGTAAATCTAAAAAATTGCAATATATAAAAAAAAATTAATATTTTCATACATAAATAATGAATAAAAGAAAATATATAATAGAAGTTAAATATTATATAATAAAAAAAGTTGAAACATAGAAGAAATTAATTAATCAAAAAATTAAAAAAATCTAAAAGAACCAAAACATCAAAAATGAATTTAACATATGTATTAATTAAATTGAAAAAAAAACATAACAAAAGAAATTTAACATAATAATTAAATAAATCTAATAAAACATAATAGAGAAATAACATACGAGTAACATTAAGAAAAATGCATAGGAAAAAAATTTGTAAAATATGTATGTGACAATTATCTATTAATTATTTTTTACTATAAATATTATTAATTACTATATGAATAAAAGAACAAAAAATTTAAAATATTATGTTTCTATTATATTTTAAAATAAATTTAAAAAAGTCTTATCATATTTACATGAAAGTTATTAGATTCTCTTAATTGCCATGATGTGTGCACATAAAATTATTAACTTTAAAAAATATCCCTTTCGAAATTCCATTCAAATGATAATATCACAAAAAAACTCAAATCTAGTATAACAATGGTTACGCAAACATATATCAATTAAATTATGATAATTTATAATGATTTGTAATTTGTTAATAATTTATAATGAAATTTGATAACCATAATATAATGTTTTATCAATAAAAATTTTACTTAATTACGTATTTTTGCCAATGAACTTGTCATCACGATTTTCAATTGTAGATTAATGACATGCGCATAATGATACACTCTGTTTAGTTTTGTCACTTTAAAATGACTTTAAAATGGTTTTCTGATTGGTTGAAGCGATACAATTCACTTCAACCGCGCAAAAATTAAAATATAATT
>NW_028256807.1:0-5389 GCF_048593485.1 Apis florea
AAAATAGTGGAAGGGTATTTTTGATTTTTTAAAATTTCGGAATTTTTAAACCGCTGTATCTTATCTTCTAGTAGGCGTATTTAGGATTTTTTTGGCTTATTTCAAGCGCGAAACTCTCCTCTTTCGACTGATTTCATTCGAATTTTTCGGAGAGAAACGGTTCAGACGCTATATTCAAAATAGTGGAAGGGTATTTTTGATTTTTTAAAATTTCGTAGTTTTTAAACCGCTGTATCTTATCTTCTAGTAGGCGTATTTAGGATTTTTTCGGCTCCTTACAAGCGCGAAACTCTCCTCTTTCGACTGATTTCATTCGGGTTTCTCGGAGATAAACGGTTCAGACGCTATATTCAAAATAGTGGAAGGGTATTTTTGATTTTTTAAAATTTCGTAGTTTTTAAACCGCTGTATCTTATCTTCTAGTAGGCGTATTTAGGATTTTTTTGGCTCATTTCAAACGCGAAACTCTCCTCTTTCGACTCATTTCATTCGGGTTTTTCGGAGAGAAACGGTTCAGACGCTATATTCAAAATAGTGGAAGGGTATTTTTGATTTTTTAAAATTTCGTAGTTTTTAAACCGCAGTATCTTATCTTCTAGTAGGCGTATTTAGGATTTTATTGGCTCATTTCAAGCGCGAAACTCTCCTCTTTCGACTGATTTCATTCGGATTTTTCGGAGAGAAACGGTTCAGACGCTATATTCAAAATAGTGGAAGGGTATTTTTGATTTTTTAAAATTTCGTAGTTTTTAAACCGCTGTATCTTATCTTCTAGTAGGCGTATTTAGGATTTTTTTGGCTCCTTACAAGCGCGAAACTCTCCTCTTTCGACTGATTTCATTCGGGTTTCTCGGAGATAAACGGTTCAGACGCTATATTCAAAATAGTGGAAGGGTATTTTTGATTTTTTAAAATTTCGTAGTTTTTAAACCGCTATATCTTATCTTCTAGTAGGCGTATTTGGGATTTTTTTGTCTCATTTCAAGCGCGAAACTCTCCTCTTTCAACTCGTTTCATTCGAGTTTTTCGGAGAGAAACGGTTCAGACGCTATATTCAAAATAATGGAAGGGTATTTTTGATTTTTTAAAATTTCGTAGTTTTTAAACCGCTGTATCTTATCTTCTAGTAGGCGTATTTAGGATTTTTTTGGCTCCTTACAAGCGCGAAACTCTCCTCTTTCGACTGATTTCATTCGGGTTTCTCGGAGATAAACGGTTCAGACGCTATATTCAAAATAGTGGAAGGGTATTTTTGATTTTTTAAAATTTCGTAGTTTTTAAACCGCTGTATCTTATCTTCTAGTAGGCGTATTTAGGATTTTTTTGGCTCCTTACAAGCGCGAAACTCTCCTCTTTCGACTGATTTCATTCTGGTTTCTCGGAGATAAACGGTTCAGACGCTATATTCAAAATAGTGGAAGGGTATTTTTGATTTTTTAAAATTTCGTAGTTTTTAAACCGCTGTATCTTATCTTCTAGTAGGCGTATTTAGGATTTTTTTGGCTCATTTCAAGCGCGAAACTCTCCTCTTTCGACTGATTTCATTCGGGTTTCTCGGAGATAAACGGTTCAGACGCTATATTCAAAATAATGGAAGGGTATTTTTGATTTTTTAAAATTTCGTAGTTTTTAAACCGCTGTATCTTATCTTCTAGTAGGCGTATTTAGGATTTTTTTGGCTCCTTACAAGCGCGAAACTCTCCTCTTTCGACTGATTTCATTCGGGTTTCTCGGAGATAAACGGTTCAGACGCTATATTCAAAATAGTGGAAGGGTATTTTTGATTTTTTAAAATTTCGTAGTTTTTAAACCGCTGTATCTTATCTTCTAGTAGGCGTATTTAGGATTTTTTTGTCTCATTTCAAGCGCGAAACTCTCCTCTTTCAACTCGTTTCATTCGAGTTTTTCGGAGAGAAACGGTTCAGACGCTATATTCAAAATAATGGAAGGGTATTTTTGATTTTTTAAAATTTCGTAGTTTTTAAACCGCTGTATCTTATCTTCTAGTAGGCGTATTTAGGATTTTTTTGGCTCCTTACAAGCGCGAAACTCTCCTCTTTCGACTGATTTCATTCGGGTTTCTCGGAGATAAACGGTTCAGACGCTATATTCAAAATAGTGGAAGGGTATTTTTGATTTTTTAAAATTTCGTAGTCTTTAAACCGCTGTATCTTATCTTCTAGTAGGCGTATTTAGGATTTTTTTGGCTCCTTACAAGCGCGAAACTCTCCTCTTTCGACTGATTTCATTCGGGTTTCTCGGAGATAAACGGTTCAGACGCTATATTCAAAATAGTGGAAGGGTATTTTTGATTTTTTAAAATTTCGTAGTTTTTAAACCGCTGTATCTTATCTTCTAGTAGGCGTATTTAGGATTTTTTTGGCTCCTTACAAGCGCGAAACTCTCCTCTTTCGACTGATTTCATTCGGGTTTCTCGGAGATAAACGGTTCAGACGCTATATTCAAAATAGTGGAAGGGTATTTTTGATTTTTTAAAATTTCGTAGTTTTTAAACCGCTGTATCTTATCTTCTAGTAGGCGTATTTAGGATTTTTTTGGCTCCTTACAAGCGCGAAACTCTCCTCTTTCGACTGATTTCATTCGGGTTTCTCGGAGATAAACGGTTCAGACGCTATATTCAAAATAGTGGAAGGGTATTTTTGATTTTTTAAAATTTCGTAGTTTTTAAACCGCTGTATCTTATCTTCTAGTAGGCGTATTTAGGATTTTTTTGGCTCCTTACAAGCGCGAAACTCTCCTCCTTCGACTGATTTCATTCGGGTTTCTCGGAGATAAACGGTTCAGACGCTATATTCAAAATAGTGGAAGGGTATTTTTGATTTTTTAAAATTTCGTAGTTTTTAAACCGCTGTATCTTATCTTCTAGTAGGCGTATTTAGGATTTTTTTGCTCCTTACAAGCGCGAAACTCTCCTCTTTCAACTGGTTTCATTCGGGTTTCTCGGAGATAAACGGTTCAGACGCTATATTCAAAATAATGGAAGGGTATTTTTGATTTTTTAAAATTTCGTAGTTTTTAAACCGCTGTATCTTATCTTCTAGTAGGCGTATTTAGGATTTTTTTGGCTCCTTACAAGCGCGAAACTCTCCTCTTTCGACTGATTTCATTCGGGTTTCTCGGAGATAAACGGTTCAGACGCTATATTCAAAATAGTGGAAGGGTATTTTTGATTTTTTAAAATTTCGTAGTTTTTAAACCGCTGTATCTTATCTTCTAGTAGGCGTATTTAGGATTTTTTTGGCTCCTTACAAGCGCGAAACTCTCCTCTTTCGACTGATTTCATTCGGGTTTCTCGGAGATAAACGGTTCAGACGCTATATTCAAAATAGTGGAAGGGTATTTTTGATTTTTTAAAATTTCGTAGTTTTTAAACCGCTGTATCTTATCTTCTAGTAGGCGTATTTAGGATTTTTTTGGCTCATTTCAAGCGCGAAACTCTCCTCTTTCAACTCGTTTCATTCGAGTTTCTCGGAGATAAACGGTTCAGACGCTATATTCAAAATAATGGAAGGGTATTTTTGATTTTTTAAAATTTCGTAGTTTTTAAACCGCTGTATCTTATCTTCTAGTAGGCGTATTTAGGATTTTTTTGGCTCCTTACAAGCGCGAAACTCTCCTCTTTCGACTGATTTCATTCGGGTTTCTCGGAGATAAACGGTTCAGACGCTATATTCAAAATAGTGGAAGGGTATTTTTGATTTTTTAAAATTTCGTAGTCTTTAAACCGCTGTATCTTATCTTCTAGTAGGCGTATTTAGGATTTTTTTGGCTCCTTACGAGCGCGAAACTCTCCTCTTTCGACTGATTTCATTCTGGTTTCTCGGAGATAAACGGTTCAGACGCTATATTCAAAATAGTGGAAGGGTATTTTTGATTTTTTAAAATTTCGTAGTTTTTAAACCGCTGTATCTTATCTTCTAGTAGGCGTATTTAGGATTTTTTTGTCTCATTTCAAGCGCGAAACTCTCCTCTTTCAACTGGTTTCATTCGAGTTTCTCGGAGATAAACGGTTCAGACGCTATATTCAAAATAATGGAAGGGTATTTTTGATTTTTTAAAATTTCGTAGTCTTTAAACCGCTGTATCTTATCTTCTAGTAGGCGTATTTAGGATTTTTTTGGCTCCTTACGAGCGCGAAACTCTCCTCCTTCGACTGATTTCATTCGGGTTTCTCGGAGATAAACGGTTCAGACGCTATATTCAAAATAGTGGAAGGGTATTTTTGATTTTTTAAAATTTCGTAGTTTTTAAACCGCTGTATCTTATCTTCTAGTAGGCGTATTTAGGATTTTTTTGTCTCATTTCAAGCGCGAAACTCTCCTCTTTCGACTCGTTTCATTCGAGTTTCTCGGAGATAAACGGTTCAGACGCTATATTCAAAATAGTGGAAGGGTATTTTTGATTTTTTAAAATTTCGTAGTTTTTAAACCGCTGTATCTTATCTTCTAGTAGGCGTATTTAGGATTTTTTTGGCTCCTTACAAGCGCGAAACTCTCCTCTTTCGACTGATTTCATTCGGGTTTCTCGGAGATAAACGGTTCAGACGCTATATTCAAAATAGTGGAAGGGTATTTTTGATTTTTTAAAATTTCGTAGTTTTTAAACCGCTGTATCTTATCTTCTAGTAGGCGTATTTAGGATTTTTTTGGCTCCTTACAAGCGCGAAACTCTCCTCTTTCGACTGATTTCATTCGGGTTTCTCGGAGATAAACGGTTCAGACGCTATATTCAAAATAGTGGAAGGGTATTTTTGATTTTTCAAAATTTCGTAGTCTTTAAACCGCTGTATCTTATCTTCTAGTAGGCGTATTTAGGATTTTTTTGGCTCCTTACGAGCGCGAAACTCTCCTCTTTCGACTGATTTCATTCGGGAAACTCTCCTCTTTCGACTGATTTCATTATGGTTTCTCGGAGATAAACGGTTCAGACGCTATATTCTAAATAGTGGAAGGGTATTTTTGATTTTTTAAAATTTCGTAGTTTTTAAACCGCTGTATCTTATCTTCTAGTAGGCGTATTTAGGATTTTTTTGGCTCCTTACAAGCGCGAAACTCTCCTCTTTCGACTGATTTCATTCGGGTTTCTCGGAGATAAACGGTTCAGACGCTATATTCAAAATAGTGGAAGGGTATTTTTGATTTTTTAAAATTTCGTAGTTTTTAAACCGCTGTATCTTATCTTCTAGTAGGCGTATTTAGGATTTTTTTGGCTCCTTACAAGCGCGAAACTCTCCTCCTTCGACTGATTTCATTCGAGTTTCTCGGAGATAAACGGTTCAGACGCTATATTCAAAATAGTGGAAGGGTATTTTTGATTTTTTAAAATTTCGGAGTTTTTAAACCGCTGTATCTTATCTTCTAGTAGGCGT
>NW_028256808.1:0-3887 GCF_048593485.1 Apis florea
CTAAATACGCCTACTAGAAGATAAGATACAGCGGTTTAAAGACTTCGAAATTTTAAAAAATCAAAAATACCCTTCCACTATTTTGAATATAGCGTCTGAACCGTTTCTCTCCGAAAAACCGGAATGAAACGAGTCGAAAGAGGAGAGTTTCGCGCTTGAAATGAGCCAACAAATCCTAAATACGCCTACTAGAAGATATGATAGAGAGGTGTAAAAATTCCGAAATTTTAAAAAATCTAAAATACCCTTAAACTATTTTGAATATAGCGTCTGAACCGTTTCTCTCCGAAAAACCAGAATGAAATGATTCGAAAGAGGAGAGTTTCGCGCTTGTAAGGAGCTGAAAAAATCCTAAATACGCCTACTAGAAGATAAGATACAGCGATTTAAAGACTTCGAAATTTTAAAAAATCAAAAATACCCTTCCACTGTTTTGAATATAGCGTCTGAACCGTTTCTCTCCGAAAAACCCGAAAGAAACGAGTCGAAAGAGGACAGCTTCGCGCTTGAAATGAGCCAAAAAAATCCTAAATACGCCTTCTAGAAATAAGATACAGCGGTTTAAAAACTTCGAAATTTTAAAAAATCAAAAATACCCTTCCACTATTTTGAATATAGCGTCTGAATCGTTTCTCAACGAAAAACCCGTATGAAAGGATTCGAAAGAGGAGAGTTTCGCGCTTGTAAGGAGCAAAAAAAAATCCTAAATACGCCTACTAGAAGATAAGATACAGCGGTTTAAAAACTCCGAAATTTTAGAAAATCGATAATACCCTTCCACTATTTTGAATATAGCGTCTGAACCGTTTCTCTCCGAATTACCCGAATGAAATCAGACGAAAGAGGAGAGGTTCGCGCTTGAAATGAGCCAAAAAAATCCTAAATACGCCTACTAGAAGATAATATACAGCGGTTTAAATACTTCGAAATTTTAAAAAATCAAAAATACCCTTTCACTATTTTGAATATAGCGTCTGAACCGTTTCTCTCCGAAAAACAGGAATGAAACGAGTCGAAAGAGGAGAGATTTGCGATTGAAGGGAGCCAAAAAAATCCTAAATACGCCTACTAGAATATAAGATACAGAGGTTTAAAAATTTCGAAATTTTAAAAAATCAAAAATACCATTCCACTATTTTGAATATAGCGTCTGAAACGTTTCTCTCTGAAAAACCGGAATGAAACGAGTCGAAAGAGGAGAGATCAGCGCTTGAAATGAGCCAAAAAATCCTAAATACGCCTACCAGAAGATATGATAGAGAGGTGTAAAAATTCCGAAATTTTAAAAAATCAAAAATACCCTTCCACTATTTTGAATATAGCGTCTGAACCGTTTCTCTCCGAAAAACCAGAATGAAATGATTCGAAAGAGGAGAGTTTCGCGCTTGTAAGGAGCTGAAAAAATTCTAAATACGCTTACTAGAAGATAAGATACAGCGGTTTAAATACTTCGAAATTTTAAAAAATCAAAAATACCCTTCCACTATTTTGAATATAGCGTCTGAACCGTTTCTCTCCGAAAAACCGGAATGAGACGAGTCGAAAGAGGAGAGTTTTGCGCTTGAAGGGAGCCAAAAAAATCCTAAATACGCCTACTAGAAGATAAGATACAGCGGTTTAAAAACTCCGAAATTTTAGAAAATCAAAAATACCCTTCCACTATTTTGAATATAGCGTCTGAACCGTTTCTCTCCTAAAAACCCGAATGAAATCAATCGAAAGAGGAGAGGTTCGCGCTTGAAATGAGCCAAAAAAATCCTAAATACGCCTACTAGAAGATAATATACTGCGGGTTAAAAACTACGAAATTTTAGAAAATCAAAAATACCCTTCCACTATTTTGAATATAGCGTCTGAACCGTTTCTCTCCTAAAAACCCGAATGAAATCAGTCGAAACAGGAGAGTTTCACGCTTGAAAGGAGCCAAAAAAAACTTAAATACCCCTACTAGAAGATAAGGTACAGCGATTTAAACTTCGAATTTTTAAAAAATCAAAAATACCCTTCCACTATTTTGAATATAGCGTCTGAGCCGTTTCTCTCCGAAAAACCCAAATGAAATCAGCCGAAAGAGGAGAGTTTCGCGCTTGTAAGGAGCCGAAAAAATCCTAAACACGACTACTAGATGATAAGATATATCGGTTTAGAAATAACGAAATTTTAAAAAATCAAAAATACCCTTCCACTATTTTGAATATAGCGTCTGAGCCGTTTCTCTCCGAAAAACCCATATGAAATCAGCCGAAAGAGGAGAGTTTCGCGCTTGTAAGGAGCCGAAAAAATCCTAAACACGACTACTAGATGATAAGATACATCGGTTTAGAAATAACGAAATTTTAAAAAATCAAAAATACCCTTCCACTATTTTGAATATAGCGTCTGAACCGTTTCTCTCCGAAAAACCAGAATGAAAGGATTCGGAAGAGGAGAGTTTCGCTCTTGTAAGGAACCAAAAAATCCTAAATACGCCTACTAGAAGATAAGATACAGCGGTTTAAAAACTTTGAAATTTTAAAAAATCAGAAATACCCTTCCACTCTTTTGAATATTGCGTCTGATCCGTTTCTCTCCGAAAAACCCGAATGAAACGATTCGAAAGAGGAGAGTTTCGCGCTTGAAATGAGCACAAAAAATCCTAAATACGCCTACTAGAAGATAGGATACAGCGTTGTAAAAACTCCGAAATTTTAGAAAATCAAAAATACCCTTCCACTATTTTGAATATAGCGTCTGAACCGTTTCTTTCCGAAAAACCCGAATGAAATCAGTCGAAAGAGGAGAGTTTCGCGCTTGAAATGAGCCAAAAAAAATCCTAAATACGCCTACTAGAAGATAAGATACAGAGGTTTAAATATTCCGAAATTTTAAAAAATCAAAAATACCCTTCCACTATTTTGAATATAGCGTCTGAACCGTTTCTCTCCGAAAAACCCGAATGAAATCAATCGAAAAAGGAGAGTTTCGCGCAAGAAGGGAGCCAAAAAAATCCTTAATACGCCTACTAGAAGATAAGATACAGCGGTTTAATACCTTCGAAATTTTAAAAAATCAAAAATACCCTTCCACTCTTTTGAATATTGCGTCTGATCCGTTTCTCTCCGAAAAACCCGAATGAAACGATTCGAAAGAGGAGAGTTTCGCGCTTGAAATGAGCACAAAAAATCCTAAATACGCCTACTAGAAGATAGGATACAGCGTTGTAAAAACTCCGAAATTTTAGAAAATCAAAAATACCCTTCCACTATTTTGAATATAGCTTCTGAACCGTTTCTTTCCGAAAAAACCGAATGAAATGAGTCGAAAGAGGGGAGTTTCGCGCTTGAAATGAGCCAAAAAAATCCTAAATACGCCTACTAGAAGATAAGATACAGAGGTTTAAAAATTCTGAAATTTTAAAAAATCAAAAGTACCCTTCCACTATTTTGAATATAGCGTCTGAACCGTTTCTCTCCGAAAAACTGGAATGAAAAGTGTCGAAAGAGGAGAGTTTCGCGCTTGAAACGAGCCAAAAAAATCCTAAATACGCCTACTAGAAGATAAGATACAGCGGTTTAGATACTCCGAAATTTTAAAAAATCAAAAATACCTTTCCACTATTTTGAATATAGCGTCTGAACCGTTTCTCTACGAAAAACCCGAATGAAATGATTCGAAAGAGGAGAGATTCGCGCATGCAAGGAGCCAAAAAAATCCTAAATACGCCTACTAGAAGATAAGATACAGCGGTTTAAAGACATCGAAATTTTAAAAAATCAAAAATACCCTTCCACTCTTTTGAATATTGCGTCTGATCCGTTTCTCTCCGAAAAACCCGAATGAAACGATTCGAAAGAAGAGAGTTTCGCGCTTGAAATGAGCACAAAAAATCCTAAATACGCCTACTAGAA